>NC_092215.1:2605933-2867589 GCF_043381705.1 Parasteatoda tepidariorum
GTTTAGTTTATATATATATAGTTATATTTATATATATATATATATTATAGTTCCGATAATGTAACGGATTTTTTTAAAGTAACTATTAGACTGTTTTTCACAATTAAAGATTACCAAAATATATTTTTGTTGTAATAAGAGAAGCAGAAAAAGTATATTAAAGAAACACTGGTGTTCTACGCCAAAGGGTTAATGAGCTTTGACACATTTTAAGTTCGTCCTCTTTTGTGTATTAAGTACTATTTTTTGTTTTATATTTAATATTCAACTATTTGAACAATATTTTAACTCTTTACCTATATTATGCTTATTTCGTAATAATAACAATGTACTTAAGAAGGTAGAAAAGAAGGCAAATGATTAATCATAATTGTTTTATCATAACGAAAGTAACAAAATTTCTATTTCATGTTTTTAACCAATAATTTTATCTTATTTTTTTCCTTGAGAGCAAAAAGCAATCACCAATTTTTTAGAGAATGAAAAATCAGAAAATCCACTCTAATTAGGCTAAAAAGATCCAGACTCTACAGACTAAGATGGAATAAGTACCTGAAACACACTGAAAAGAAAACGAGAAATAGTATCTGAAACAAGTTGAAAGAAATAAGGCAAAAATCCAGGTATCATTTTAACAATTTCTGGCTTTCCTCAGGTTCTAGCAGAGATTTCCTTTTCAAAGATCCAATAGAACACAGTCGTGTATTTTAGAACTAATACCGGTGGTTTTATAACTACCATTATGTATTAATTCATGTGTGCCAATCGACTTTTTAAAAGGACGGTTCCTTTCTTATCAAAAAGGAAAAAAGTGGTATAACAAGTTTTTATTAGAACTTATTTTGCAGAAACAGGATGCAATTTTTTTTGTTCCATTTATGCAAATACTTGATATTGCGTAATGTTGGAGTGGGGATATCAAATTTGCAATTAGTTTAGTCCTTAATGCTGCAATTTTTTTCCCTCAAAAAAATGACATTTTTAGTCTAATTTTGTCCAACTGTACAAGTTAGAACCCTTATATATAGCAGAGCGCTGCGTAAAAGCTACGACAGACTTCTGCGGGAGTTAGGGCACATCATCAGGATTAAAATTGCATAGAAACCCATGGCCAGAAATGCTATCGTAAGCGGCTTGAGGTGCTTCCCCATTCTGACTTGTTCAAAAGAGCATGTAGAAACAGTTCATAATTAGGAGGCTCCTCTTGTGGCATGTAATGACATTTCTGGGCATAAGTTCCTATGCAATTTTAATCCTGATGATGTGTCTAAACTCTTCAGAAGTTTGTCGCAGCATTTATGCGACCCCCTGTGCATGTAACGTTTTGTACATTTCGACAAAAAATAAATTAAAAATGTCATTTAAAAAAATAATAATCTAGAAACAAGGAACTCCTGGATCAAGCAGTGGGACAAACTAGCCTTCGTGGAGGACTTTTTGGTGAAACTAACCGGCCTATGCGTTTTATGGAGAGGAATACCACGAAAACCTCTTGAGGATATTTTACGTCAGCACTGTAGTCAGTGTGAGCTGGAAGCAGAATTCGTACCAACCATTCACGGCTGCGATTTGAACCTGGGTCACCTCACTGAGAAGCGAAACCTCTATCCCGTGAGCCACCTCTCTAAGACCTGTTACAAAAATCTCACGCAACAGAAAAAAAAATTTTTTTTACAGGGTAATAACTAATATTTAATTAGTTAAAAACTAATATTTGGATCTAGAATCTATAACTAATATTTTGATCTAAAGTCTAGCTAAAAACTAATATTTGGATCTAAAGTCTTTAACTAATATTTGGAGCTAAAGTCACTGCGCTTTTTTAAATCGTAAGATATATCTACTAAGTAAAAGCAAATAAATACTAGCAGTTTTTCATACAGGTGTTTTTCACATCTAGACCAGTTTTGAATAACATATAACTCTGGTAGCAAAATCGAAGTGATTTTATTTTTATTTTTGGCAATGGTAAATAAATGATGTCGAATCTATGTAAAATTAATAGAAAAAGTGAGTGATAGAAAGAGTGTTTTAGTTATTTACGAGCTGCGGAATGTCTGAGCTGCGTAAATTGTCGCTGCTGTTAAAAGATGGATCACTTCTGTTACACTGCCGATTAGAAACGTTTCATTTCTATTATTTATTTTTCTTCAGTATTTTAAAACTGACAGCTCGCCAAAATTTACTCGACTTTTCTAGATTTTCCCTTCATTTACGCGCGTCCTTTACACTTGATTTATTTTATTTCGCTTTTTATTTTATTTTTCCTTCTCCCGAAAAAAAAAATCCCGGCAAATGGATAGCAACGTTTCTCGTTTTCTAAGTCCGTCAGCCCATAACACTAAAGTAGAAACTATAAATTGCTTGAAACAGCTCTTCAAATTCGTTAGCGGCGGTACGAAGCAAAACTCGTAAAAATAAAATCCGCATTGATCGAGATTTAAGTCGACAAATTTGATACCTGTCGCTCGCTTTCTAAACATTCCAGAATCGCAACCATAGATTATGGAAAAATAATGGTAAGAATTAATTTGAAGTTTGAGCCCAAAATATTTTTTTTTCGAAGTGTGGGGTGAATAATATCTATGCTTTACATATTTATCATCACGTTTAAAAATTTATAGTGCATGAGATAGTATATTGTATTTAACTCATTTGTGCCTAGCATAATTTCTTGGGGTGTTGTTCCTTTTTTCGAATGAAAAAAAATTTAAAAGTGGTAGCTCTTGCGTCGCATTAGAAGTATTTATTTTGAGGAAACGTGATAGATTTGACTACTGTCATATATTATTAAAGAAAAAGAATTTTTCAAAATTTGATTTCTCAGGAACAGTTCGACCAATTTCACACGAACTTTAAATTTCGTCATTTAAATTTGTATTCTTTAAAATTGTATAAAAAAATTGTATGCCTTACAATTCAAAATTTTTACGACTATTATTAAATATAATAATAAAAAAATAATAAATATTTACTTAAAGTTATATTTTGCAAGGAATTATCTTTGGATATATGAATTTTGTAATCGTGTGCAAAAATTTTTCCATTCACTAAAAAAGCGCACAGTGGTGTGTCAGCGAAACCACTCTTTTTAAAAAAATTTTTCTTGACGCACAATGGTCAATCTCTAAAACCAATACTTTTAAAGTAATATTTTAACTTTCCTACACTCAGATTTGGCCTTCCTTGGTGAAAAATTAAAAGTTTTGAATGCATTTTTTCTTTACGTCAAAAAAAATTTTTTTTGCCCTATAAAATAGAAAAAAATTTTGAAATATATTACTCAAATTTGTTGTTTGTGAGCTTCTTTTGACATATAAATTTTTCCCCGATGAAGATTCCAAAGAGAAGTATTAAATTTTTAAATCTATTTCTCTTGGTTTCAGAGAGACCACTATGCTCCTAGAACGTACGATATTCCTACCAGCACATGTTCTTTTTCCCCCTTTCACTCATTCAAATAGTGAAGTGGATCAAAATTTATTAGGGTTTTTCGTTAGCATGGGGCTTATGACAGGAGAACCATGTGCCTTTTATCTATTTTTATTGAAAATAAAGCCAAATACCTCTTTTTCTTATCTGAAACAAATTTGTTCTCCTCATTTGCGCTCTTTTTGAATTAGTAAGCAGTCATTTTGAGTACATGCTAAATTTATTTTCTATTATTACTAATTTTTCTGCATTTCGCATGTCTTAAAAATTAAGAATTTAAACAATTTTTTAAAATTATTATTTTGTATTGTTGATTTTCAATTACGATCAATCTTTATAATGGGAAAAATCTATCTATCTATCTATCTATCTATCTATATATATATCTATCTATCTATCTATCTATCTATCTATCTATCTATCTATCTATCTATCTATCTATCTNGTATATATATATCAGAGAAAACCGCAGTAAGATATTTACTTTTTATTAAGTTTCATTATACATTTTATTATATATTTTATTTTTATTATTATATATTTCTGTATTATTTATTTCTTCATAATATTGCATAATATACATTATATTTGTATCATATTTTATTTCCTAGAACATTTTTCGTGTTTAAAATTCATACGTGCTATTTGCACTTATATATATTTTGTATTTTATTAAATATTATATTATGTTTGTTAAAGCCAGTTTTCGAGCTTTAAATTATATAAATGACTTCAGTATTTAAATTTATTATTTAATTCGAATAAATTTCAAATTTATTGTAAAAAATGTTAAAAAACAAGTTAAAAAAGCATTATTTTCTTATCACACGAAATTGTTCTATGCGGACAGTGGTTAACCACCGAAACCACCACCCCCCTGGTGGGACAATGAATCGGAATTTTTTTCAAGTGTAATTTTCCCATTCTTAGATCCTATGCATCATAATTAATTCCTCAATTTTAAAAAAATATGAAAATTTGTATTCGCGTGCCTCAAAGGGTCAAAATGTCCTCGAGATATGATGAAATACGCAATAAGTAAAATTAAAATTAAGTTGCCCAAACTTTTTATTGTTATCTTGAACAAATTATTGTTACCACGTTTACCAGATTGCGACTACCTTTATATTTTGAAAGGTCAGAAATCCAAAACCATCGGGAAAAAAAGATATGTTTATTCAGTAAAATTAAAATTAAGTTGCCCAAACTCTTTATTGTTATCTTGAACAAATTATTGTTACCACGTTTACCAAATTGCGACTACCTTTATGTGTACGTTATATGTGATACATTTTTGTGTACAATTTCGTGACTTAAAATATCATCTGCACTAATTAATTAGTGTATTCGATGTCACTCAATCAAACCATCGATTGAGTTCTGGAATGCAAAGATTTGATCATTAAAATCAAAAAAATATTTAAGAGGGACCATTTATTTATTCTTTTTTTCTTCTTTATTTTAACATTGTATATTGCTTTTTCAAAATTAAAATGGCTGGTAATAGGAGAAAATTCCTCTGGGTTTAAATAAATATCTATTACTATTATTCTTTCGATGATACCTTTTAAACCTGATACAATTTCAAAGTACTCTTATTTTCTTGTTCAAATCGCTTAAAAAATAAAAGTGCTCTGAAAATTAATCAAAGAAATTAAAAATAGCTAGAGAAGAGAATTTCTACTTAGTTCAAACTTGTTTTAAAATTAATATATCACCCCTATAGGTATATATATTTATTTGGAAATTTATATTGGGTATTGCATATATTATTGTACATATATTTATATTGTGTATTGCATAAATAATCCACACGCTCGTGAAGGATTGGCGTTAACCCATCTGTGCCTTGTGGTCTTTTTATAGGTTTTTTTTTCCTTCCAAAAAATGAAGAGGGCCATTATATTATCTGATATTCTCGTAATTTCTACTTATAATCATTTTTAGTTCAAAATATGGCAAAATAGCAAAATTTTGTGTTTGTAGAGAATATAAAATGTAATAGCAGTAAACGTATAATTAAACCAAATAAGAAATACTTAAAGTATTTTAAAACCTATTGCAAAAGCGGATGTTCTATGCAATTGTTTTAAATATATAAATTTTATTTTTAAATAAGCAAAAATATTTAAGTTTTCAGAAAGTACCGATTTTCAGACATGATTTTGAAAATACAAAATGGTTGAATAATTTATTTTTTGGCTTTATTATAACGTCACAAAAATTGAATAAATAAATAAAAGAACATAAAAAAATTGAAAAAAAAAAGATTTCATTTTCCCCTTCAATTCGATTTATTCGTAGGAGAATTATTTTTTTTTTCATAAATATCATTCATCAGATTCATATAATCATCATATTCATCACGAACTAATAAATAGATAAAGAAATTTCCCTCTTCTTTTTCACTTTTCTTAAGAAAGTTAATAAAAATATAGTTTATTACTGACTCGTTATGAATACTTTATTTACTCCCGCTTTGAAAACGCTGACTCTTAAATTAAAGTGATGGCCAACTGAATTAATTTCCTAGACTACATAACCAAAGAATCCTTTTTAGATTTCAAAATCTCTTATTGTAGGTATAATAATATTCTGGGCAGCAAAGAGATAAAGTTTATTAGCTTCGTTGTCCCCGTAATTCGTTAGTGGCCACAGTCCTTGTTTGAAAATTCTTTTTTTTCTTCTCTTTTTTCTTATTCATACATTTATTTATTGTATTCATTTGTTTACTCAGTTTATTAACTTTTTTATTTTACTTACTTATTTAAAGGTGTCACGTGTTAAAGTGAACCTTTTGAATTAGCAGATACATACTAAAGTAACAGATATACATACAAAAGTAACGGTTCCTAATTTTTTTTTTTTAAATAAATATCATGAGATCCTCTGGAGTTGTTTAAATTTCCTCTACAAAAGACTCACCACCTCATTCTCTATTGTAGAGTCAAGCATCAATAATGATTCTAGAAGAGCAAGTTCCTCACCTCCTGACTCTGGATTTTTCTCCCTCTGCCTCAAAGAGTTTAATAGAATTTGTGTGGCGCCATCTATTAGTGAAGTCTGTAGAATTTTTATTTGCGATCGCTCTTTCTGCCTCAAATGCAGCAAAAGGTAAGTTATGTACAGGGTAAGAATAAATCCTAATTTCTTTTTATCAATAATTAAAATAATTGCCCGAATTTATTTTTATTTATTTCATTAATCTTTGAAAACTGATGAATGCGTACAAATGTGACATCAAAACACGTTTAGGTCCAGAATAAATCTTCCTGTTTGTGATTTTATACATTGTTTTTAGTAAATTTAAATTTTTTTAATTGTTTGAACACTATTTAGATTTCTTTTTTAAAATTTCCGATAAAATGATTTGCAAATCCCAACCGGCTACAAAAACTTCCTGTCGCTTTTTATAAAAAAGTAAACAGAGGTTGCGAAATATTTTCATTTTAAGTATTTATCTATCATTATTTAACAAAGTAATAAAAATATTTAAATATTTTTTAGCTGGACTATCTTCTAAAATGCCGCTATATAATGATAATGATTACTAATAATGTTTTTGCACTTTAATCATTACTGTCATTTCACTATGAGTTTAGTCGTTGTCTAAGAAAGCTCTTTTCATTCTACTCCATACTGTGTTGATGAGATGGAGTATATGGGTAGGAGAGATTGCGAACTACAACGAAATTGTTAACAATAATAATTGTGTTTAAATGTCATTGTTGTAAGCTTTTTACAAACAAGTATTATAATATTAGAAGTGACTCTAATAAATAAAGAAAGAGGAAAATTAAAGAATTTTAATCATAAAAGAAAATTGAAGAATAAAAAAGGTGTGGAAATGGAATCTTTGAATAATACCATATTTTTGTCAACCTATATCCTGAACGCTGCAAATTTCCTTTAGCATAATCATGATGCTACTGCCTATAAAACTAGAGCGTTTCTTTTTCCGTATTGTTACTATCACTTCAATAAAAATGCCAGTTTTATGAAGAACCAGTTACCCAGGGTTTACTAGATAAACGGTAAAATGAAACAATATATAATTAGATGGGGGTAAGTAAGTGCTGTAATTAAATAAAGAGCGCTAACATAGTTATCGAATCTCCTGATTTTCAAGGAATATTTTACTTTTATTTTAGAAGTAGCAACAAAATGCCTTAACCTTAATATCGTTTAATTTTATCCAACAAAAAATCGATCCTCATTACAATTAAGTAAATACTAACAAGAGGCATTAAATACATTGTTTGCGCAGTTTAAATAATTTCCCTTTACAATTGTAAAATCAATAATCCACAAATTCGAGGATAATAGTTCTTTTTATTTATTTATTTTTCTTTTTAAAATAATAACTGGTTGCATTATTATTTTATTATTATAGTTCTTGGAAGCACGCTTGTCCACAAGGTTATTTTACCAATCTAAAACTTCAAATGCACTTTTCAATGTCAGGCAACATTCCCTTCGGCTGTAAAAATTTAAATAAAAATGGTAACAATGAGTAGTCGTATTTCGATCATTTAATATATTTGTGACCACCATTGCATGAAAATTTTGAAAAAAATATGTGGAGTCGCGATGGCTAAAGGGATAGAGCTTTCGCCTTCCAATAAGGTGAACCAGGGTTCGATCCCATCCCGGTGATAGCTGGGTGTGCTGACGTGAAATATCCTCAGTGGTAGACAGATAGTGGGTTAGAGACCCCTTGCCGTCAGGCTAACTGTGGGAGGTTCTCGTGGTCTTCCTCTCCATGTAACGTAAATGCAGGTTAGTTTCATCAAGTAGTCCTCCACGAAGGCACATTTCTCCCAATACTTGATCCAGGAGTTCCCCTGCATTCTGGATTGGGTTCAAAAGTCATCAGTACCAAAAATTGGGTCGACTGTTCAACGACGGTTATAAAAAATTAAAAAAAAATATGTGAGCCATGGCATGATATTTTTGAGACAGATCTCAAAGAGCAAAAGTAAATCAGGTTATGATCCCAGTGAACCGGTGAGGTGAACTGGTTTCGAATACCAGTGATGGTTGATGGATACGAATTCCGCACCTGGCTCACACCGACCACAGAGCCGACGTAAAATATCTGCAGTGATAAAAGGATCACGGGTTGGAGTCTCTTTTCTGTTGGACTAACCGCTTGAGGTCTTCGTGGTTTTCTTCTCCATATAACGCCAATGCGTTCCATCAAAAGTCTTCCACGAAGGCAAACTTTACTCTATACTTGATCCAGAAGTTCCCTTGTCTTCTGGATTGGGTTCAAAATTACAAGGCTACGGAGGTGGATATTAGCAGTCGTAAACCCAAAATTCGGTCGGCTGCTTAACGACGATTATAAAATAAAATATATTTGTTTAAAAATAATATTAAAGAGTTTAAATGTTAAAGTGTTATATTAACGAAATTCCTTGTACCTTTAACATAAATTTTCCACCACTATTAATTTTTTTAAGGCCTGAGAAAACCCTATGCGGAGACATCAACTTGCTTCGTGTTGTGAGGTTAAATATAATTAATATTTTTTTCTTGGTTCAGTAACTTTCATTAAAACTGTTTTCCGCAAATTCGGGTTTTTAAAATTATTGTTCTCTTTACCACACCTTTAGTAAAACATATAAAACTGAAGCATAAATTTAATCGAATAAATGGCTTTTATGCTTATCTAAAGTATCATGAAAAAATTATAAAATTTTACAACATTTACCATATTTTATCACATATTATAAAAACATATTTTATTTATACTTTCTTTTTGACTTTTTGTTCTCATTTCATTTTTTTCTTTCTCATACCAGATGAGCATCTGATCAATTTTTCATGTGTTTAAATTTTTAATGTTTTGCGTCTTTGTTATCAGCAAATGCAGCAAAATATAAGATTATTCCACTCATTAAAACGAGACAAGAGTAATTAAAACGCGATAAATATTTCGCCCGCTTAAGAAGTCTAAACAAAACCTTTCTTAGAAAAAATAAAACTAAAATTTTTGATAAAAAATGAATATCTTGTTTTGATGTCTTTCAAAGTTGCCGAAACATTAGGCAGAATTAATAATATTAGTTCCCACTGACTTTTTGTACGAAACTGGGATCAAAATTTTCTGCTTCTTTCCATAGCATGATTTTAAATGATAATATCACGTACTTATAGCAAAACATTGCATAGGTTTATTGCATAATAAGACCCTAAAACATCATTGGGGGACACTTGGCGAAATTGTTTAACCATTTTTTGGTATTTTTATTATAGCAACCCTAATCATTCAGACTTCCCTCTTTATTGTGGGGTGACATTTGTAAACGATGCAGGGGATATAACAAAAGAGACTCGGGATGGGGGAGTTTTCTAGGAACATGGATTGCTATTGCATGGTTCTGCAATCAGTTCTGCTATCATAACATATGCAGTAAAGTAAACCAATTATTATTGAGCGGTGAACATCCGGAAATCAACGAAATATCAATGACTTAATTCTGATCTGGAAGTCGGTTATAACCAAATATTATTATTTTTTTTATAATGTAACAGTCACTCTTCCCCTTTTCGTAACAAAACCATAAGAGCTTTTATTATAACATAACTATTTGGAAAAATTTTAAATAATTGAAAGAGTTTTATTTCTTACTATTATAGTCTATTCCTTATTTCATGCATTTTATCCGGTTTTATGGAGCAAAAATTTTAGAACTAAATATCCATTTACACTTAGAGGGGAAAAAAATATAGTCGAAACTACCAGAATATGGTAAATTTTACTACGTCTCTGGCTCTATGGGAACACCAAAAAGTTGGGTAGTTTTTACTGAAGTGCTTTGATAATGATTTCATTAAAATTAACCTCAAAATATGCTTTTCGGAAATGTGATAAAATTCGGCAAATGTTTCAAAAATTGATAATTTTATCATGATACTTCAGAGCATGGCATAAAAACCATTAACTCGGTCAAAAATTATTTAATGTGGAAAATTACATTTTGCTAAATGTGGGGTAATGAAAACTATAATTTTTGAAAACAAAAATTAATTTCCAGTAAACGGAAAAATCCCCAAATGAAGGGTTTAATATTTTGGTTTCATTAACCAGAATTGTGTTTTTGTCCAGCCGTAGGAATTTGTTCCAAATTGTTGCTAGTATTATCATGTTTACCTTTCTTTTACTAATGAATAATGGAGAGTATGATTTAGTTCTTCAATAAAGTTAGCGCATCCTATTTGGCCTACAATTTAGAACTTTAATTATCTATAATAAATAAATTTTTTTCTAATTAATCTTACTAAACTATCATTTTTATTTTGATTTGAGAATATTATTATCTCAATTTAAAGATTGAGTTAAATTATAGATCTGCAACAATCTTTAGTGTTGCATTTATTATTATTATTAAAGCTTCTTTTTACAAGTGAATCATTAATATAAATACAGCCTGATTATTTTTACTGACATCACTTTTACTGTTTGTTTTTTTTTAAACTAAAAATACAAATATATATCTCTTGAGTTTTTTGAGTTTATAACTTTGAAATAAAATTAAGGAAAAGCATTTATTAAACAAATAACTCTAGTTTAAATAATTACCAAAAGCTTTGGGTTCAGAAACAATGCGGTTAAAATTTCTAAGAATTGGAAAAACACTCAACTTTTTATTCTTAAAACGTCCGCGAAGTTCAAAACTCTTGATATAATCCTCAACTTCTTATGTATTCACAAGCACAATCATAACTAATAAAGATTGCAAGACTAACAAGATTAATGTATTTAACGGAAGTTCAAAAAACAAACCATGACAACTATTTTCCGTTAGTTAATTAATATTATTTATTAATCACTAAACAGTTTTCATAGAAAATTAAAACTTACATCGTTTTTTTCTTCTTTTTTTTCCCCAAAAAATAATCCCTTGCTCCAAAAAAATTCTCACATTGATTGTTTTAGCTTTATGCTTTTTTAATTTATTAAAAGACCTCTTACTGGTAGACGAAAAAAAAGCCCCCCCCTCCAAAAAATAAGCTTCGTAAAAATATTTAAAAAAAAAAATTACCTCATTAATAATTATATAAATTTAACAACTGATTCAATTTTGACCTAGGCAGAATTTAATATAATTAAGCATTTATTCGAATTAAATTAGATATTTTTTAGTATTCGAATGAAATTAGATAGAAAGTTTACGGAAAAAAACTATACTGTTCAAAAAAATTATTGGGGCTCTTAAGCAGTTACAAAATTTGTATTATAATATACAACTTATTATTATAATATACACTTATTGCTTTGTGTCATAATATACAAATGATAAACTGCTATTTTTTTAAGAAGTGACTATAAACTAAAATCAACAATGAGTAAGGACGCGAAATAAAAGATCATAGATAACTATCTCTTTTACCTGTAATTACGCATAATAACGTATTTTGGCTTTTTACTATAAATATACATAGTTTTTGATTTAATCACATAGTCTATTTTATCATATAAAATTTGGGTTTCACTGACCGAATCAAATCGGACGGAAAATTTATGTAACAGTAAATAAAAAAAAAAATTTTCCGGGGCATTTTTTAAATTTTTTTTTAAGCTTTTCTACCCGTGATTCCCTCTTACGTTGCTGAATGTTGTGCATAATTATTAATAAATATACAAAATTTCTTGGAGCATCCGTTGTTTAGGATTCTTTCTTTATAAGGGAAACCGATACAAAATTTCATTTTGGCTATTTACATTAACATCTGGAAACTAATTTCATTTAATTTCACAAATAAATTAAAAAGTTAGCCAAAATCCGCTATTATGCGTAATTACGTATAAAAAAGTAACATGTCTATGATTCCTATTTAGCGTCCTTACTGATTTTTATTAACTGGTTATTTACCTATTCTTAGTTTCTAATTTAAAATTGCTTTTGCCTGCTTAAAATTTATGCATAGTTTTTTTTTTTTTTTTTTAATCTTCTAATTTTTTATAGCATCTTTTCCAAGTACAGATTCGAATATTTTTAATCCTTTCCCCATGTCATGATACAGGCGTACACAATCATCCCCTACAATATAATCCAGGATAAATACTGACGAATGTGGGAGCGTGCTATATCTGATCGCATATGAATTAATAAATCTAGCCAGTGGGGTTGCCATAGCCAGTAGTGTGTGTATGCTATAGATAAGGACACAAGGTATACCTTTCCGCTTCAAGAAACTTTTGATAAGGTACAAATGTGCACTAACACATGTTTCTGATAACAGGAGATCGTAAATCTGCAATATTTGATCCTTTCCTGCCAGAGATTCACCTTTGTTATTGGATATAATTTACGATCCCGTCAGCGATTGGCAGACTGAAGATAAATCTGACCTAAGGATATTTTATATCGAAAGTGAAATAAACGATGAAGGATGATATCAACCGTTACGCTTTATAAATGGTGTATTGACATTTGGTGTAATCATTATTGATTTTGATGATCAATTACGGATAGAAAAATCCTCCAAAAAGGAATATCAATTGGAGTGTTTTATGTGAAATTATTTTTATTTTAAATGTAGGGATACAATTAGAATTTGGAATGAAGAGGGAATTTTTCTTTTGTCAGTTAAAGGAATGCTCCAAAGGCGGATAATCTCGCTGTAATAATTCGCAAAATATACCAGAGGAAAAAATAGCTCACTCCTTCGAAAGAAAAAAGAATAAAACGATACTTGGATAGAACAATAAGGAAAAAAAGGAGAAGAAAAAGAAAAAAAGAAGAAACGAACTTTCAGAGATCTCAAAAAATCTTTACGGTTGTAGTTGCGTTTTTTTTTTTTTTTTTTTTTTTTGTTAACAATGTGTATTTTTTGAAAATATTTCAAGGCATCATTTGTTCTAAATCATGTAAGTAACCGAGAATTGCAAAAACTAAAGATCAGTAATTTGCGCTAATTTTTTTACTTTTAGGACCAATATTTGAAAAAATCATTATCAATTAAAAAAAGAAAATAGGGTTAGGAGCATTTTGAATTGCATGTAACTAAAATAGCATGTTTATAAATATCTCCATCAAGTTTCAATATTATTTTTATGAAACTTGATACATAAGTGTAAACACATAAATGGCAACCAAAAAAAATTGTATTGTGTCAAAATAATAGTCTCTTTTCAAGGTGAATTGTCCTTTTTAATTTGAGATGCATATATCTTGCTTAATTTAAATTTTTAAAAGTTTTTTTAGAAAAAAATATTGTGTAGTGAAACTTTAATTTATTTTATATAATTTATTTCCTTATATAAACTGTAATATGATTTAATTCTTGTTAGGTGTCAGATTAAATATGCACGATCAGATGAAATATAAAATATACACGAGTAAGATGTATAAATCTTGTCATGACTATTATTACTATATTTTGCCCATATTGTAAGAGGAATGTATTATTAATTAAAAAAAAAAAAGTAATTATGATTATGACCTATTAATGAAAACAGGTAGTATAAAGTATAGTACCTGATTTGATATTAATAACATTGTTTCACACTATAAAAGCAATAAGTGTAACCGAATTGCAATTTTTATATATGTTTTTCTTTAAAATTGACGTTTACATGCGATGACAAATTTTTTTAAAACATTATGAGAAGGTTTTCACAATTTTAATTATATGTATAAAGAATATTTTAAACCTATTTCATTTAATTTACAAATAAATAACTAAGCAATGTAACTAAATTTCCTTAAAAAAAGTAATTTCTGTTAGAATCAAACATCGTGACAGGAAGAATTTAAGAAAATAACCATAAAAGAATTACGTGTAAACTGTTTTCTTTTTTTCTTTTACTTTTCTTATTTTTTTTTTGTTACTTATCATTTCAATATTTTTGTTGGATTTTTCCAGCGTTTAATTAAGAACATGTTTCTGAATTATTGTACTAACTGACTTTTAAAATTTATTTTAAACGACGATTTTATATGTATTAAAAATAAAACAAAACTTTTAGTATTAAAGTATTTAAAGAGAAATATTTTTATTTTTGTGAAAACATTTAAAATCAAGTAATAGAACTGGTCCTGTTAGCAGAAAGTGGAGTTATTTTAATTGTAATTAAAGGGTTTAATTTACACGCATAAAAGCTATCGAAAAATATTGTTTTGATTTTCGTCATAAGTTTATTTACTAAGTCCGGTTAACAAATTGTTGATCTATTTATTTTGATATATTTTCATTATTCTCTCTTTTTCTCAATTTTAAAATTTTAAAACCTTTATTTAGTTTTTCATTTTATTGAAATTTCATTTCTCACAGCTTTGGAGATACTTAAAAGAACATACAACTGAACTCTTGCTTAGTAACAACCCTTATATTAAGGAAATATATATATGGATTGGAAAACGAAACTTTAGGTATAAAATTTTACATAGTGTTTCTTTATTTTTATGAAAAATTATCTTCGTATTTATCATTTATTGTGCATATACTCTTTGTTAACGTCATGCTATATTTGTGCTTATTTGAGGAGAAAGTTTAATTATGCAGTAGTGTTCTTATTATAATATTATATTTAATGGTTTTTAGAAAAATTTTCTTAGTTATTTGATTATTGATTTATGATTAAATTTGAATGAAATTATACTCAGTCAATAAAATAGAATTGATTTTCATTCGACAAAATAAGATTAAGATAAATGATAGCATTTAATTTTCCACCATTTTCTTATAAAGTTCTTGCAAGCAGAAAAAATGAAACTCAGGTTGATTTTGCAATAAATTCAGTATATCTAAAAGTGTATCTTTACAAAATATAATTTTTCGGCATAAAAAAATATCAGTTTTACTGAAAATAAATTATAATTAATAAGAGAGATTCAAAGTGACCATTTTTTATTCACAAAAAAGAAGTAAAGTATTACGTTATATTTTACAATCAATGAAAAAGCGATCAACGACAACTCTGCAACTTCCCAAATAAATTAAAAACTTACTCTAAAGATAATCAAACTTCTGAGTGAAATATTTAGACAAATTATGTTTCGTGCGGGGAAAAACTCATTAAGTCAAGCAAATCGACGTTTGATAATTTTCTAAAGAATATATTTAGAACAACTGTCAATAAATTAAAGTTATTCTATTTTGGATTTTTAGCTAATTTTCATGGCTATGACCCAATTTTAAAGGTTATGATCTTTCATGGAACTCTGATGTAAGTTTTAACCTGATTCAAATTGACGCTTTCCTTTACGAATTGAAGTTTTAAATAATTTTTTTCCTTCTTTTTATGAGTAAAAACTCATTTTAGGTATGTCAGTTACTTTCAAAGACTGTGTCTTCTTCTAAATAAACGGAAGGACTGATTTATTTAAATTATTAAGACATCTATTTGACCGTTATGACCTAATAATAAAGAAAAGAAAGAGATTTCGCACAGCAATTGATATCTTAACAAATAATTAGACTTAATGATTAAAATCCATTTAAACAAAATTTATCATTTAACATAAAAATATTTTTGTTTCATTCTTCTCCACACAGAGAAAAAGTAATTTCAAAACTACCAGAATTAAGATTTACCATGTTTCTGGCTCTATAAAAAGACCATAAAGCTCGGTATTTTTTACTGAAGCACTTTCGTAATGATTTTGGTAAAATTAATATTAAAATATGTGATAAAATTTTATAAATATTATAAATTTGATATGAGAATGGCGTATAAACCATTAATTCGGTTAAATTTGCTTTTCAGTATTGTACTTCAAACTAAATGCGTGGTAATAAGAACTATAATTTTGGAAAACAGAATTTCCGGTAAACCCTTATTATATATTAGCAGAAAAGAGGCGGACAGTTCACAGTTTTCTTTTTTTACATTTTTCTATAGAGGAAAAAGACTAGTTTTATACTAAAAAAAAAGAGTGTCGATTTGAAAGAAAATACGTGTGCATATGATAGAGTGCAAATTTTTTATAATTATTTGGCATCGAACTTATTTTATGTTAAAAAGTCAAAAATACTAAGATGTATTCAGAAACAGTTAAAAAAACTGAAACAACTGTGGGCCACTAATATAGAGGCGGACGATTTGCTAATTTTTTGCAAATCCTTTGAAACTTGCTTTATATTTCAAAAGAATGGGAGCCAATTTGAAAGAAAATACAAAAATATGCCAAGAAATATAGACAAAACTCTTAAAAAAAGGATTGTTTAGTGCGAAGAAAGCTATACTGAGAGCAAATTTATCGCTTGTAAAAAGGCGAATTTTTTATAATTTTTTGCTATGTGGAAATCATTTGAAACTGTTTTATATTAAAAAGTGAGTGTCGATTTGAAAGAAAATACTAAAATATGCCAAGAAAATGTAGATAAATTTTTTAAAAAAATGGATCGTTCAGTCCGAAACAAACTACACTGAATGCATATATATCGCTAAGACAGAGACTGACAGTTTGCGAATTTCTTATAATATTTTTCAATGAGGAAATCATTAAAAACTTATTTTATACAAAAAAAGTGAGAGTCATTTCTAAAATTAAATACAAAGATATACCAATAAATATAAATGAATTTTTAGCAAAAAAAAGTTTTGTTTAGTTCTAAACAAGCTACTGTGCCAGCATATATATAAGGCTAACATAGAGACTGACAGTTTGTGAATTTTTGGTCATGTGGAAATCCTCTGAAACTTGTTTTGTAGTAAAAAGTGAGAGTAAATTTAAGTGAAAATACAAAAATATGCCAATAAAAAATATACAAAATTTTTTTAAAAAAGGTTTTCTTAGTCCGAGCCTATCGAAACTGATAGTATATGAAGTACTAACATAGAGGCGGACAATTTGTGAATTTTTTTATAATTTTTTGCATGTAGGTAATCGTTTGAAACTTATTTTATATTAAAAAGTGAGTGTCTGTTAGATGGAAATTGCAATATGCCAAGAAATACAAGTAGAAATTTAAAAAAAAAATATTACAATCATAGCATATATATCGCTAACATAGAGGTGGATAGTTTGCGATTTTTTTAAATAATGTTTTGCAATGAGGAAATCGTTTGAAACTTGTTTTATATTAAAAAATGAGCGTCAATCTGAAAGAAAATACAAAAATGTGCCAAGAAATATGAACAGAAAAAAGGATTCTTCAGTCAGAAACGAGCTGAACTGATAGCATATATATCACTAGATCATATGTATAATAATTTTAATATTACAATTCTGATAGCATATATATTATAATTTTTTGAAAGGAGGTAATCGTTTGAAACTTACTTTATATTAAAAAGTGAGTGTTAATTTGAAGGAAGAGACAAAGATTTTCCATAATAATAATAAATAAATAAATAAATAAATTTAATAAGATATAAATAAATTTTTTTTCAAAAAAGGTTTATTTAGTAGGAAACAAGCTACACCGCAAATTTTGTCTCTATATTTGTTGATTTATTACAAAGCATTAAATAAACATAACGTATATTCTAATATTTGTTCATCTTGTAAGGTTTACTTTTGATACATTTAATTAATAACATAAGTAAAATTTATCATTTTATTAAATTTTTATTTTAATATTGCTGATTGTGGTTATGATTACTTTTGTACAAAATATTAAATCAATACATTTTTCCCAATATTTGTTGATTTACAACAATTCATTAAATAAACATAATTTGTCCCAATATTTGTTCATCTTGTAAAAGTTGGAATAAGTTTGGATGCAGAAATTTTGATGTTCTTAACTGATAATTCATATAATTTTGTCAACTAACACATGATAATATATCTATCTATAATACGATAACCACATAATATAATACAGAGAGGACTTTTAATTCAAATTACTACATAGAACTCAGTCACTATTGGTTGTTTGTGAAGACAGGGAAGTCGAGTAAAGAATAAATTAATCAGAATGGTATGGGGTAAGATACAGTATCAATACTAGTTATTTTTGGGGAGCATTATTCTATATAGGCAAGATCCCCTGTAATAACTTGCACATTATTTGAAATTATATATNAAATACTAAAATATTTGTTAATTTATTTGAAATTGTTTAATATATTTGGTAATAAGAAGATAATAGTATAATAATTAATTTTATAAAAGTGAATAGTTTAATACAATATTTAAACGTAATTTAATATTTTTTTTAAATGCTGATGAATGTACAGTATATTTCCAACATGTTGATTTTATGGAATTAAATAAAAGAAAAATATATGAAATTAGTGATGGAAACATTTTCTTGAATGTAAAACTCTTCAACTTGGAAATCAATAACTTTTGAATAATTATCCCAATAAACTTTTTATTTAGTTTCATATTTTTTTTTTTTTGCGATTTGTTCTGTGGTGGGCTGAATTAATTTAAAAGTATTTTAATTGACTTATTTACTTTTTTGTGCTTGTTTTAAGAATAGATTACTGTAATGCCATATTCATAATATAATGATAATAACAATCTCTACATTAAATTTTTTGAATCTCAATTTTCAGAATTTTATTCCATTATTTTTTAACCATCACATCAGTATGTGTTATTAAAATGGGAACTACATTTTATCATTTTTATGTTACTATTATTATTTTTATTTAAAAAATTACTAACTGAATATGTAAAATATTTAATATTTTAAGTCGACTTTTACTTCAACTGACATTACACCAAAATTACTCTCCTAATTCAAATGTAAGGAAATTTAATTAAAATAATAATAAATAAATAAATAAACGCGAGTATTTCTCAAAATGTTATTTTCCTTCAATGAGAATTTCTCTTTTCTGAAGATAAGGTATATTTAAATATTTGAGCTTTATTTTATCATTTACTCAGTTATTATTAGTGTTATTCTTTCAAAAAATTACCATCTGAGTATCAAAAATATTTAATATTTTAAATCGAATTTCATTTCAGCTTATATTCGAATTTCATTAAACATATAACATATTTCATTAAACATTCAGCAAATTTCATTAAACATTCAGCAAATTTCATTAAACATATTTCCTTAATTCAAACTTAAAGCAATTTAATCTAGGATGAAAAAAAAAACGCAAGCATTTCTTTCACATTTGTTTTCCTTTTATTGAAAATTCATTTTTTCATGAAATTAGGTACAAAATTCATTTTAAAATTTACTGATACGAGGTGTTTTTTCGTTATTTTTGCACTTTTGAGGGGGATTAATTTTCAATGCCAAAAGTTATTGCCATCAGTAACTTTATGGCACCTTCCTTAAAAATGACTGGCACTTTATCAAAAATGAATTATTTTGAACATGATATTTCTCGGAGCTTCTTTCGATTTTTGTTCATTTTGAAGAAATAGTTAATTCGTTCTATTTTTTCTTTCTTCATTTATTTTTTGCTCGATATATTTAAAATCGATGATTTTGCTGTACATTAGTTAAAGTAATATATAAATGTAAACATTTTTAACTATGTAAAATGTGAACATTAATTCATTTCTATTTTTGATTATAAATACTGTCAAGAAATGTTTTTACGCTTGTGATAATTTTAATATTTTATAATTCAACTTTGATAATTAATATATTGCATTGGAATTTTGCCTTTTGCTTATTTAAAAAAAAATCACATAAATTTTGTGATATTAAGATTTTAAGTACATCAGAACTACCAGAATATGTTAAAATTAATCGTGTTTCTGGTTCTATGGGAACACCAAAAAGCACGGTAATTTTTACCGAAGTGCTTTGTTAACGATTTTGGTAAAATCGTTAACAAAGCACGATTAACGATTTACTTTGTTAACTTTGAATATGTTATGTCTAAATCGTTAACTTTGTTAACGATTTTGGTAAAATCGTTAACAAAGTATGCTTTTATTATATGATGAAATTTGATAAATATTGCACAATTTGATAAGCTTATCATGATACTTAAAAGCATGGTATAAAAACCATTTATTCTGTTAAGTTTACTTTTCAGTTTTATATGTTATAAAAAGTTTGTGGTAATGAGAAGTATAATTTTAAGAAAACAGATTTGCCGGTAAACGGTTACTATATGAACGGAATTTTTCAATTGAAAGGTTTAAATACGGTATATTTTCGTATGATCAACCAAAATTATATATATTTTTTTACTTATTTTTTTTTCCAGAAATGTCAGCACCATACGGTGCGATAATTTCACCAAAATTTTTTTTCCATGTATATACTACCAGGAAATATCTTTAGCTTGTAATTTTATATTCCAATATTTTATAATTCAACATTAATTAGCATATTGAATAGGAACTTTTCTTCTTGTTTACATAAAAAAAATTTATATAAATTTTGTGATATCAAGTTTTGAAGCATAAAAACATTTTTGCAAAGGTACATCGATTGTTTATCTGTTTTATTTAATTCGAAATGTAGTTCGAATTAAATAATTTGGTAAAAAATTTAGTTAATAAATTAGAAAAAAAGAATGAGGAGGGCATTGGAAATTCATCGTAGAATTAAAAATGCCTAAACCATTCAGTGTTCTAGCAATTTTGTTTGTAGCATTTACAATTAAGGAAGAAGAAATCAGTTAAATGCTTCATTTTTTGAATGTGATTTAAAATTTTTATAAATGTTCAAGAACTAATTACAATTAATCATAAGATAACTGTTAATACTCGTGTATTGAATAATCAATAAAGCTTCATTATACAAAAATAAGCATGTTCAATGACCGGTGATGTAAAAACTAATTACAATTAATCATAAGATATGTGTTAATACTCGTGTATTGAATAATCAATAAAGCTTCATTATACAAAAATAAGTATGTTCAATGACCGGTGATGTAAAAACTAATTACAATTAATCATAAGATATGTGTTAATACTCGTGTATTGAATAATCAATAAAGCTTCATTATACAAAAATAAGTATGTTCAATGACCGGTGATGTAAAAACTAATTACAATTAATCATAAGATATGTGTTAATACTCGTGTATTGAATAATCAATAAAGCTTCATTATACAAAAATAAGTATGTTCAATGACCGGTGATGTAAAAACTAATTACAATTAATCATAAGATATGTGTTAATACTCGTGTATTGAATAATCAATAAAGCTTCATTATACAAAAATAAGTATGTTCAATGACCGGTGATGTAAAAACTAATTACAATTAATCATAAGATATGTGTTAATACTCGTGTATTGAATAATCAATAAAGCTTCATTATACAAAAATAAGTATGTTCAATGACCGGTGATGTAAAAACTAATTACAATTAATCATAAGATATGTGTTAATACTCGTGTATTGAATAATCAATAAAGCTTCATTATACAAAAATAAGTATGNGCAATTTTGTCTGTAGCATTTACAATTAATGAAGAAGAAATCAGTTAAATGCTTGATTTTTTTAATGTGATTTAAAATTTTTATAAATGTTCAAAAACTAATTACAATTAATCATAAGATAAGTGTTAATACTCGTGTATTGAATAATCAATAAAGCTTCATTATACAAAAATAAGTATGTTCAATGACCGGTGATGTAAAAACTAATTACAATTAATCATAAGATATGTGTTAATACTCGTGTATTGAATAATCAATAAAGCTTCATTATACAAAAATAAGTATGTTCAATGACCGGTGATGTAAAAACTAATTACAATTAATCATAAGATATGTGTTAATACTCGTGTATTGAATAATCAATAAAGCTTCATTATACAAAAATAAGTATGTTCAATGACCGGTGATGTAAAAACTAATTACAATTAATCGTAAGATAAGTGTTAATACTCGTGTATTGAATAATCAATAAAGCTTCATTATACAAAAATAAGTATGTTCATTGACCGGTAATGTTATTTCCATGAGGAACATTTATTTCAATTTTAAATTAATTTTGGGATTTCATTCGACATGACCATAGAAGCTAAAATAAGGATTCTGCTGCTTTTCTATGTCCAGCATATGTATTTATTTAATTAAAATTGTAATAAAATTTATTGCGATAAGCAAAACATCATGAAAATATTTGTGGAACTTAGTTTTTGAATTTAACTTGGTATTTTAGGCATTTTATTTTTGAAATTTAGTTATTTAATTTAAAGCTGAATTTGCGACACACTTTTTCAACCTTTAATGTAAAGCTAAGGTATTTTTAATATGTTCAAATTTGACTTTTTAAATTTTTTGTAGCAACATTAAAAATATGATAATTATGTTTGTAGTTCATGCATTTTTATGCACCCACTCACGTTACTGTATAGTAACAACGGAATAACTAATTCACATCTTTGATTAAAAGCCAAAGCGTAAATATTTAAAAAAACAAAATTTTTACAAAAATTAAATTTTTATGAAAATTAAATAAAAAATTTATTTATATTATTAAAAGAAAACCCTATTAATTTCAGTGATAAGTTATGAAAAAACAAAATTAATAAATAAATAAATTTAGTGGTAGCAAATTTGCCATTAGATTTGGAATATGTTCAACTCGTTTTAGCTATCACTAATGATTCAAATTAAAAAAATATATAAAATTCAGCATTATTTTATTATAGTACTATTAATAAGATATTCTTCCAATACAAATGTTTTGCACCTGTATTTTTCAAATTATTCAAATTCAAATTTTATTTGCAATAAAAGAAAGTTGTCTCAAATTATTGCTTTAAAGCACTTTAAATTAAGGAACTACTGGATTTATTGCATTTCGATTCGGTAGCCAAAAATCTGAGACTTTGGACAATAATTTAATTAAATTTCCTTAAAATAGCAACTTATTTTACTATTATTTTTAAAGTTTTCTCAAGCATTTAATTTGAAAATATTTAAGGCAAGTCGACATGGCATATATCAATACTGTTAAAACTAAAATTTTTCGATGCACCTTTTCTAAGATGCTACCTATGATATTACTTTGAAATTTTTTGGGGATGTTTAAGATTATAGCAGTTGTATGTAGTGATAAGTTAACAGGAATGTTTTCTGAGTTATGAAAGATTGTTGCTCAAAAATGATGAAACCTTTTAAAAAAAAGTAAAAGTTTTCAGCTCATAGTTATTTTTTAAAAAAAAACATTAGATACAACATTAGAAAACATTGTGAAATAAAATGTAAAACAAGATCAATTTTTTGTCTTTAAATTAATTAAGTGTGTCTCTATGACAAACATTTAAATGGAAAAATATGGTATAAGGCAAGTTGAAGTAGGTAAACGTGCAATCTTTACTTATTGTCTCATCAAAATACTTGATCATTTGACCTATTCTATTCAAAGACAATTTTGATCCTCATGAAAACACAGTTTACTCAAAGTAAATACCAACCTCGCTCTAAATTTGAAGCAGCTGAAACGATTTGACCCCTGAATAAATTCAGTCATTTCCTTCTAAATAACGTGAGAAAAAGAATAGCTACATGGTGATGATTTATAAAAATCATTGCATATAAAGTTCAATCGAGAATCGTAATACAATTAAAATTACACACGATGAGAAAAAAAGTGCAGTGAAAACTACCAGAAAATGTTTACCGTGTTACAAAAAGTTCGGTATTTTCTACTGAAGCGCTCAGTTAATAATATTGGTTAAATTAACATTAAAAATAATTAGTAAAGGTTCAAAATTTACTAACCGTAGCAAAACTTGGTAATTTTATCATGATTTCTTAGAGCCTTGCTTAAAATCCATTTATTCGGTAAAATTTACATTTCAGTTTTGTATTTCTTTCTATATGTTTGATAATAAGAACTGTAATTTTAAAAACCGGAATTCCCGGTAAACCATTACCATATGAATGGAAAAATTACTAAATGAATGGTTTATAAATATCATATAGTTTGGTTTCATGACGAAAATTAGGTTTTGTCTTTAACAGAAATGTCATTAACATGCAATATGTTAATTTTACCAGAATTTTTTTCTCCTTGAGTAGTCTTCCATAAGGAGTAATAGAAAAATATATTTTTTTCATCCTTGAAGGATTTTGATTGTTATTTGTTACGCAAAACTAGTAGCCCTATAATAAAAACAATTCCTACCCTTATAAAGTTATGTGAATCACGCATAAAAAGCACCAGAAAAAAAAGAAAGAAAAGAACCTCATAATTTAGTAAATTAATTAAACGATTAATTTCATTTGAACAGAGTCCGAATTTGATGTAATTAAATACAAAGCAAAATAGAAGGATCAATTTGAAGGCTATAGAAGGGAACTATATTATTTTATTGTATATCTCCAGTGCTACTATTATAAATTCTTTAATCTATCAATGAACTTAAGTTTCTCAGCAGTACAAGCCTGTAATAAGGTAAACATTATAATAAATGTGTTTATTTATAATGAATTTTTTTCTTATGTTAAAAATATTTTATATGCTATTCTTAGATCACGTTTTAGATCAGTGTTTGTAATTATTGGAATTTATATAAACTTTAAGGCTTATTAAAGTTCAACTGTGAAAGTCAACTTTCCGTTAGCTTCAAATTAATCCTTGTATGACTTTGAAAACAATTAATACAAGTTATAATAATTAGTTTTTTTTAAAGAAAAATATCTAATTACATTGTTATAAATATTTAATTACATTAAATTAGTGTGCAACGGTTCAAATTGAATCAGTTGTTAAATTCACATACATGCTTAAAATCCTGCTTTTGGGTCCTTTTTCCGGTGCTTTTTTTAGGTTCTTTTTTCCTTCTTTTTTACAGTTTACAAAAAGTTCGCGTGCTTAAGAATAAATGTCATATTACTCATGACAAAAAATTGTAGAATTATTCATATTACTTGGAATTTACAGCGAATTATTAAATCAAAATAAGATCCATTTTTTTGCTATTTAATGAAAAATTGTGAGTTGAAATAAAATCTTAAATCTCGAGGAAAGAAGATACCGAATAACATGATGCAGGTTTTCCTGGTCATTTATACGCCGCTTTTCTATTATAGCTATACATTCATGGATAAAAAAGTTCCGGCAAAATTACCATATTTGTACGGTCCATTCATAAGACATTTCTGGTAAAAGAAACCCTACTGTTGATAATTATATCAAAATATGCGTTTTTTAAAGTAATTATTTGGTAATTTTTTTGTTCATATGGTAAAGGTTTACCGGAATACAATACAAAAATGAGTAACAATACAAAAATGAAAAGTAAATTTAACGGAATGAATGGGTTTTATGCACTGCTCTGAAGTATCACGATAGAAATTAAAAATGGTAATAAGAACTGCAATTTTGAAACGCAGAATTTCCAGTAAACCATACCAGTTACCATATGAACGAAAAAATTACCAAATTAATGGTTTGAATGCCGTATATTTTGGTTTAATTACCAGAATTATGTTTTCTTATACTATAAATGTGTTAACCATACAAGTACGAGGATTTAGCCAGAATTTTTTTCCGTTGTGCACTTTTAAATAAAAACAAATTTTTCTATTCAGCAGGCTTTTAACTGGAGGCTATTATAAAGATGTCAAGCGGTTGTACGTAATTTATAACTAGCTTTCACAATTAGACCCCCTTTTCACTTCTTTTTCAATAAAAATGGGCAGCAGTTTAGACATGAAAACATTTTTCCGTCTGAGTCCCCCCCCCCCATCTTTAATCTGTAACTTTCTTTTAACGGTAAAATTCTAATTAATGTTTTCTTGAAATCTTTCAAATAAGATAGCATTATTATACAACCTGACGAAAGGGGAGTTTGTTTTTTAACATTTCTCATACATTAATACTGATTTGCTATTATTTTTTCGAAATTTTGATTACGGCTAGTGTAGGTAAAGTAGAAATTGTGCTATGAATTAACTGAAACTTCAAGAAAGACGTTATACAATTTGATACACATTTCACTTTAAGTAACATATAATGGATTTAGAATTCTCTAATGTTTCGGAAAAAATGTGTAGCCGTTATACTATAGTGCGTATTTATTATACTGTAAAGTAATAAATTCGCACAATTAATAGAAAAGTAATTGATTTCTTTATTTTTTTTTTGGAATTATTGCATGTAAAATTACAGTATTTTAAAAATTAATGAAATTAGTTCATTACAGTGAGAAAAAAAAAAGATGGTTAAAACTACCAGAATATGGTAAAATTTACCGTGTTTCTGGTTGTTATGGGTGCACCAACAGACACTGTAATTTTTTCCGAAGTGCTTTGGTAATGGTTTTAATAAAATTATCAATAAAATATGGTTTCATATTATTATCATGATACTTTAGAGAATGGCATAAAAACTATTTTTTCGGATAAATTTAATTTTCGGTTTTGTATTTATTACTAAATGTGTGGTAATAAGGACTATAAATTTGGAATTTCTGGTAAACTGTTACCAAAGTTATCTTAGAAAATTATTTGAGAAAGTAAGGAAAAATTATAAGGAAATTCTACACTGAAGGAAAATTGATTTAGTAATTAGTATATATTCCAAGAAGTGATTTTATGGTGCTTTTTTCGGTACTCTAAGTCCAAAACAGTACCAAATGAATGGCTTAAATGCCGTATATTTCGGTTTTATGAAACAGAATGATGGTTTTTACACCAGAAATATCATTACCACACAGTACGATAATTTTACCAGAATATTTTTCGCAGTGTAGATATAATGAACTAAAAGTAGGTAAAAAAAAATTTGAGGGGGAAGATTTCTTATGGGATCGCATTTTCTATTTTGAAGAAGTTCCCCTATTAATTAATATAATAGATGATGAATATATGAAATAATAACATCAATTATTTAAACATTGAGAATTGCAGCTTGTTAGAATAAGAACTAAGTTGCTCAGGTGTTTCTGGTCGTCTTTAGGGTTTTTATTTACTGATCTATTTACTGATTTTATTTACTGATTATTTACTGATATTTTTTGTTCGACATATGATTAATATTTAATTATAATAAACAAAATTAGTCGTCGTTAACAATATTATCATCATCATAGTTTTCCAGGCAGCCTAATGTGGGCCAATGTCTTAATCTGAAGATTTCTCCATAATGACTTCCGATTTATCCTTGATGTCCAATTCTTTTCATTAATTGCGAGAAAATCAGACTCCCGAATCAACCCATTATTCCTCGCTTTCTTGTTCCAGTGGGTCTAAAAAGCAACATCTTTTTTTATTGCATTGTCATCGCTCATTCGAATCACATGGGCCACCCAAATCATTTTATTTATTTTTGTGTATTTAATAATATTAGATTGTTTAGAAATCTTTAACAATAATAAATGATTATTGTTACTCGGGAAGCATATTTACTTTTATATTATAACCGTCTTCGAACAGCCGTCCCAATTTTGGGTTTACGACTACCAACGTTCAACTCCGTAGCCTTGTAATTTTGAACCTAATCCGGAAGACAAGGGAACTCCTGGATCAGTTCCCCCAGAGGTATTGATTTGTTATGGGAACTTGGGGGACTTTGTGACCTCGGCAGATTTAAAGAGCACCAGTCACCATTTTCCTCCCGTTCTCACGAGCTCGAGTCCAACTCCATACTAACCAGGCTATCCCGGCCCTCGACAAGCATGCAGTAAATTTTTTAAAAACTGGAGAAATTTTAAAAATATTGTTCTTATTATAATTTATTTCGTTACTACTTTAAATATTGTACACAGCTGTACGTTGTTGACAGGCCGTTGTTGCATCATAGTTTCTGTATCTTATTTAAATTATTAAAATATTTGATTAAACAAAGTATTTGGTTTTACACAAATATCGATTAATGTTATCATAACTTTCTACCATTTTTAATTTATAATAAGATGCTGCTATTACTCTTATTTTGATGCAGAGACAAACCATGAAAATATTTTTTCATCACGTTTGGTAAATAATTTCTCCTTTTAGTTATCACCTTAGTTTTGAAAAGTCAGATCGGAAGAAAGTTAGGCCTTAACAATATTTTCTTTTTCGTGACCGATATTTTGAGTTTTTTCTTAAAATGAAGAAAATTTTTGGAAACTACTGAAACAAATTTATTATTTCATCTACTCGACACAAATTACAGAGTAAAATAATATATTCTAAAACAGTCCTTCTTCGGTGATATATTTGAGTCACGGTAAAGTACGAACCTAAAAAATAAAATAAAAAGTTTTGCGAATGAAGAATTTTAAGAAATTTGCCGCTGTTTAATGTCGTATAAATTCAATGACATGATCTTACAATTGACATCTTGTATTTTTTTAGATTTCTTATCTTAAGTTAGTAAAGTGGTAAAGGTGAATAAATAATAAAATTCATTATTTAATGATATTGTTGTGTTTTTGAAAAGTGCAAGTATAATCAAAATGGAAAGGAAATCTGCCTGAATTAAATAATTTTAAATGTTTTATTTTAGTTAATATTAATGTCTAAAAAGTAATAATTTATAATTATCAAGTGAACTTTAATTCAAACTAAGTAAAAAAGAAAAAAAAAACTGTTAAAGTAACAAGTATATTTTAAATATTTTTTAGAATAAAAATTAAATTTTCATTACTTAAATGGAACTTGATCTTTATTTTATAAATTATATTTTGAAAAATAATATTAAATTTCAGCTGAGAAGCAATTATAGTAATTCGGAAATGTTATAAATACAATAAAAGAAATAAAATTTCACAGGTATTTACTTTTAAATGTGTTAAAACATTAGTTTCTTATAAATGTACAAGAATTAGCTGAAGTTATCTAAGAAAGTAAGGAAAAATTGTAAGGAAATTCTACACTTAAAGAAAATTAATCTAGTATTCCAAGAAGTGATTTTACGATGCTTTTTGGGTACTCTTTCCACCGGTGCTTTTTTTTTCAGATCTCTTTCAACTTTTCAATAAAAAACATAGTAGCGTTCTCTGCAACGTTATTAATAGATTGGGACAAATAATATTGTTTGGGATACCCTTTCAACGTTGAATTTGTCAACATTAAGTCCAAAACAGTACATTTTTCTATGAATCTTTACTGTCCGTTATTTACTACCGTTAATTTTGAGTTGATCAGTTGTTAAAATTATAAAATATCCCTTTTGGTATTGGTATCAGCAATTACCATTGCATAAAATAAAATTGTTTTGGATACTCTTTCAACGTTTAATTTGTCAACAGTCCAAAACTGAACTGTATCATACCCCCCGAAAAAACAGAATCATAAAGTTTTGCATATAAAGAATTTTTAAAATACTACGGCTGTTTAATGTCATATGAATTAATGACATACTTGGAGCTGTATAATACTTGGGTCGAGGTGTTATTAAAATTATAAATTATCCTTTTGATATTGGTATCAGCAATTTATCCAGTCTTAGAAACGTATTTATCAAGCTCAGACGAGAAGTGATTTTATTTGAAATATCATTATAGAAAGAAATGTATTTTGCCGACAAAGTATTTTCTCTTGATTTACGGTAAAACGAATTTAATTCAGTACCTAGAGAAGAATATAAAGTATATTTTCACCCAACTGAAATAAAGATTAAATTTTCGGCGGTGGAAAAAATAAAGACTTAATCCATATCATCAAAAAAAAGAAAAGAAAATCACCTTAAAACTGAAAATCCTAAACTTAAAGTATCGTTACTTGTGCGTCTCTCTGAAGCATTTCTGTTAGAAAAGTCTCGTGAGGTACTGTCCGCCATCCAAAAGAAATTGGACCGGGCCTGGCATTTATGGGCATTTTATGGCGTGTCAGAAAGGCTTTATGGTAGTGTAATGTTCCTTCTTTGCTTTTGCGACCCCCCATCTTTCCTATTCGTGGGGTACATTCCTCCAGTCTTTCTACTGGGGGTTAAGTTTGTGGACATATTAAAGCTTTATATAATGGCCAAAAGCTGAACAACGATAATATGTGCTTAATGCGCAAACTTATACATTTACTGAAAAAAAAAACGAACTCTTTTTCGACTTTCGAAAAAACAGTTCTCATTTGAAAGTCAGCAGATAAGTTCTGGGTGGCATTTTTATTTTTAAGAAAGACTTTTTTTTCGTAAACTCATCACTTATGATTTATGAAACGGAGTTCGTATTTTGATCTGTTTCGTTTCTTCAAAAGGGAGGAAAACACAATGATAACGCGTTAATTTTTTTTTTATTTCCTTAAATTTTATACTATATCAACTTTAGACAAATATAATTTAATTACAAATAACTACTTCGTTACAATAGCATCTGATAAGCGACGCTACTATGCTCTTATTATTTTAGATTTTTTGGATATTGAGGCACAGTAGTTTTTTTTAAAAAAAATCGCAATAATAATGATTAATTAAATTAAACAATAATTCTTATCTCATTTTTCCCAAGGCTTTTTACACGGTGTTCCTTAATCATCTCCCTTGATGACTTTCAGGATCCTAATAAAAAAAGAAATCTGAAAAATATCTACATTAAGGGTCAAAATTAACTGCTATCGAAATCTGATGAATTGCCTCACTACTGTGGAAGGCGAGATTAAAAGCATCAAAATGATCAGATGACACTTGAATGTGCCTCGGCAATTGGCTTTAGATATGGATTCAGTGCTTTCTGTAACCTTATCAATCAAATATATTTTGTTGTCATTAATCCAGCCTTCTTCTACAGAAACTTTGATATGCTTTTGTTTCTTTCTTCGCCCCCCCGTTAAATATTAAGCTGCGTCTCATAATTTGTATACTTTTTTGTCTTCATTTTTGACTAGGGCTCTAAAATACAGATTAAGGGAGATGCTTGCATTATCGTTGAAAACGATAATCTGAGCATAATGCACTAACTGATACGATAGCTGGAAAAAAGAACTATTTTCGAAAAAGGAAAAAAGCAGTTATCATTTGAGAGCTAGTTGAAATTTCAGAATGGAATTTTATGAAGAGGAGCTTTTTATTTTGAAATTTTTTTGCTTTTTCTGGAAGTGCTGAAGTTCAGTTAATCTTTCGTAGTGGTAGAATATTTTATGATTTAGTTTACAATTATTAACTTAATAAATTAATTTATTCGATTTAATTAATTTAATGAACTTGATTTATTCGACTTGTTGATTAAATAAATTTGTCTTTACGATAACAGAATTTAAAAATTTTTAAAAGTAGCACCTTTGTCCTTGAAATGTCATCCTAGAGGAAAAAACTTAAAAGGAAGTTGGAAAAGAGATTTCTTGCGTAATGTCGGCGCTAGGCGGAGATGATATTATGAGTATTTTTATAAATTTTGGATGCATCAGTGATTCAGCTTTACTATATCTGTTCTGATGAATTTACAAAAATTTCGGGGACAAAATCTGTTGCAAAGTTAACACTGTTTAAAGTTAAGCTTCGCTTGCTAATTTAATTTACAATGACCCCCTTTTTACTTCAATTTTTAATTTAAACTTTATAGTTTAACCTAAACTATAAAGTTCAGTAAAAGTTTAACTATAGTTTAAACTTTTACTAAACTTTAGATTAGAATACTTTTGCATACCATTGCGGAACTTAGCATAGCATGCTCGCGCGAACCCTTACTGAACTCAGTTTAGCATGCTTGCCTTTCCTGAACTTAGTTTAGCATGTTTGTGTAAAATTGTCATCCAAAAATGGAAGATGGTTAAAGAGTTGGTTTTTTACCTGGTTTAATGAGCATCGTGAATTTTCTCTATTTTTTAACTATCGCTTTAACGATACTTATTCTGACGTTAACACCATGTGAATATCAAGAATGAGATATTTATCAACAATGAAAATATCACGATGATAATTAACCATATCAATTATCGAATAGAGTTATATATCATTAAATAGGTTAGAGAGTTATTATTCGTTATAATTTTCATAAATGATAATAAGCGAGAACGACAATATCGTTGTCAGAATACAATAATAAGATTGTGCTAACTACCAAAAGCGTTAGAAATAGTAAAACATTATCGCGATAATTTTTCATAACGATATTATCACCAGTCACACCATTCTTACATTTTGAGAATTACTGATTATTTAAAGTTTTGGGTAGCAAAATTGTTAAAGAAGATGTTTATAAAAGTATTTTTATGTATTTTTATAAACATTCACTAGAAAATATGATCCAAAGAGAATTAGTAAATTGGAAAAATTTCGTGATTTACAGTGAAATATTAGTATTTTCTTACGCAACACAGCGATGCTTAATTTCCGACATCGTCATGCTCTTGATGCTAGTATATCTTATGGGTATTTTGAACAGATTTTAAATCTAGCTTAAACTTAAAAACTAGTCATAACTTTTTAATGATTATGCTAATTATAGCTTACAATCAGAATCTATTGTTATAACATACCGAAACAAATTGATATTGATTAGTATTTTAAACAAATTCATTTAGATGATAAGCTCATTTATAATATTCAAGAAAATAAATCTTTTATTAAATTTAGGAAAATCCTTCAGAATTAATTAATAAGAACTTTTTTAAATGTTCGGAAGTTCTCTAATTGCATTTCAGTTTTTTCAAACTACTTATTGAGTCCAAAAATAATTATTTGCTCTTCTCCGATATCAATAGCGTAATTCCAGCGACCCTCATTATTTTTCACTGCACCTCTGACTGTTTTGCTCTGACACCTCTGATTGTATTATATACTAAAGGGCATGATGATACCTAAAACAACACATTTTTTACTAGTTTAAAACTACTTTAATATGTGTTACTCCAGCTACCCATATTATTTTCACTACACCTCTGACTGTAGTTTGCTCTGATACCTCTGATTGTATTATATACTAAAGGGCATGATGATACCTAAAACAACACAGTTTTTACTAGCTTAAAATTACCTTAATATGTGTAACTCCAGCTACCCATTATTTTCGCTACACCTCTGACTGTAGTTTGCTCTGACACCTCTGATTGTATTATATACTAAAGGGCATGATGAAACCTAAAACAACACAGTTTTTACCAGCTTAAAATTACTTTAATATGTACAATTGCTCTCTCGATTTTGGAATAGGATTGCGTACTAAAAAGTTATTTACAAAATATATCCCAGATAGCAGGCAAAACATTGTCATTTTCATTTTTATTTGGTTAGCATAAAATTCTTGACTAAATAATCCTATTTTAAACTTAGTAGAAATATTAATATTCAAAGATTGTTTCCTTAAAGATTGAATAAAAACATGAAAAAAATCTTCATTATTTTATCTTTTGCTGAAACCTAATTTTTGTCTCTTTTTTTCTTCATTTTAGCTTAGTTCTAGCTCCAAATGCAAAATTTTATTTATGTTAAAAACTTAATGATCATACCAACCTTCCCTTTCAAAGTGTTAAGGAAAGTATTTAAAAGCCTGCTCAAATAAACCTTGTTTCAGTGATTTCTGTAAATTGTAAATAAAATCTCGAGAAGGTGAAAGTTTCTACTGTTTACGAATGCTTTCTACTCCTGATGTGCGAATTATGATTCATCTTCGATTACAAAAGATTTTTCAAGCCTTGTTTTGTAAAGGCAAATTCAGTCTCAATATAATAAGGTTGTTTATGCAAGCTTTATACGAACTTCGTAGTGCGTAAACTAGCATAGTTAAATTTAACATTATTTCAAGCTTGTATAGTTTATTTGTTAATCATTTATAGACCTTGTTGGGCTTTGGGATAAAGGTTGTAGCTGACACTAAAACAAACCCTACTCTACTATTTGGGATATAAATTGCTAATCTGCCAATTTACATGACTTCCATCTATCATTTTAATGGTATAATAAACCTTTTATCTGTATCACACATGATTTTAATTAAATTACTTTTCTATTGTAGATATTGAGTGCCAACTTGAAGACATCAGATTATAAGGTAAATATGAATTATTTACTCCTATTTTTATTAAATTTTTCATTATGTGTTAAGTTAATTATTTTGCATTAATTATGTACTATGAACGACTCGACTTTTATGATTGTTACAGAATTATGTGTTTAATATCAAGCACTTGACTAACGGCTTATTCTAAATCTATAAAAATGATGGCTTATTCTATATCTATAAAAATAATGTATTTAAAGTAAAATGCAGAAATATTTAAATATTAGTGTTATATTTCAATAAATAAAAGAGTAAACTTGCTTTTAAAAACATTCATCAAGCAAAAATATTTATGAGAGATTGTATGGAAAATACAGTAAGAATAGCAGTATAGATGTGAAAAATGCAAATGACTAACTAAGAACTCCTTTCACCGACCATTTTGTTTACCTAAAGCTGATTGAGAAGGTGCTCATATCAAGAACATAACAGAATCTTACATAGGATATTCAATGGCATATTTTGTTAACTTTGTTTCACCTTTCAAATTTTGCCATGAATTTGAACTTTATATTGCATTAACTTTTCTTAACTTGTTTTACCATATGCTGTTCCATTAGAATAGAAGTATTCTTCTCAAAATATGCATACCACATTTGAAAAAGATTAGAAATATAAATGAAATATAATATGCTTTTATATGGTAAGCAATGTTCTTAAATGTTGTAAGAAGTATTAAATTCTAGTTATTATTTTACTCAAACACATCTTTAGAAAATGATGATCTGTTTTAACTGAAATGTTATGTAAACATTGTACAAGCCATTAAGACTTACATCAATACTTGTAAAAGGTCCGAAGGATTTTTGGGAGATATGGGAGCACACGATGTAATCTCTTTTTAAAGAGTGTCAATAAGTTAAATTTGATTTTTGAAGAAGAATTACACGATTCTATATTTCAATTTTGGGCTGTCAGAAATTGAGGCTGTTAGCAAAATGTCTGCTTCCTACGGTTGTAACTTGAGTTCTTAGTCTCACATTCAATTGAAAGTATAATTAATTTATATTCAATAGTTGAATACAATTTCCTTTTCTTAATGAAAATGGATTGAATTTCTTTTAATTTATTAATTCTTAAAGAAACTTTGACTTTTCAAATTATAAAATTATCATTGGCTGCACTACATTATACAGAAGTTTATAATGTACACTATAAAGCTGTGCTGTTATGTTATAGGTTTGCTAATAAATTTTATCTTAATATGTTTTATTTACAGATAAAAATGAGTAGAAAATGAACAGTTTTAAAATAAATTTCGAAGATTATTTTTCATATATTATTTAGATAGTAATGATATAAAAGAAATATTTACTTTTATAATTCATTTGCTCAAACTAACCAATTTAAAGACTGCTTAAAATATAAATATTTAGATTTGATATTCACACACATAGTCAGTTTTTAAAAATATAAATTTCCGCATAATGGTTCGTATTGTATTAATTCAACGATAAAGTTACTGTATAGAATGGTAACCTTAAGTGAGATGGACACCACAAAATTACTATATAAAATGGTATTTACTAACTCATTGTACTGCTTGAATTAATTTTTAAATGCAGCTCATACTTGATCGCTAAAGATTTATAGTATAATTTTTAAATACTTTGTTTTCTTAAGCATATTTCATGGAAATAAAATTGTTTCTCAGGCTTGACTTACAAATTATAGATTTTGTTTATCAACTTCGATTTTTTTTTAAATTCAACATTCATTTTCGCCAGATGCAGTTTTTTTTAAGGAAATTCATTAACCTCTTACGAAATTGCTTTACTATCGTCGTAAACTCCGTGAAATATATAATTAACTACACTTATTATTGCAAATTATAACAGTTTTAATGATTTTCAACACTAAAATCAATTGCTTAGGTATACTGTGCAATTTTCTGATACATTAATTATGTTTTTAATCAGAATTTGTGCAAAAAAAATAAAGCATGAATATTAATAGGGAATTAAAAGTACACAAAAAGCTTTTTGAACAACTAATTTTAACCATTTCTTTGAATAGTGTTATAAAATATATTCATTAGTAATTTGAAAGCATAATTTTTTCAACACCAGACGTGTGATTCTTTTAATATAGATAGTAAGATCTGATGATAATGAAAATGTGTCATTGCTATTATAAATATAATGTTTGTAACTCATAATTATTATTCAGTAAACAATACTTTCAGTATGCAAGTAGTGCATATTACTTTTTGAAGTAATTTTAAATTGTTTTCAAAAAGTAAAATTTTTTTTTGTCTTGAAATGACTCGTTTAGGCTAAGATTCTAATAATCTTTTCTTTTAATAATAAGTATATATNCCCTCAATCTATAACAATGGGCTTGCCCAGGTTTTCATGGTTTCTCTCCCAGAAACAATGTTTTCATGGGGCACATTAGGACCCATAATATTCATAGAACAATCCCTGACGTCTGTAAGCTACTTGAACATAGTTGCAGACCAGGTTCACCCATTCATAACAACAGTTTTTCCTGCGGGGGATGGTGCTTACCAGCAGGATGATGCACCATGTCATAAGGGTCGAATCGTCGAGGAACATTCCCAAATTCACCTGACCCTAATCCAATAGAGCAGCATTTGTAGTCCTACTTGGAAAACGAAATTTGTGCTGCCACGCTACCCCTTCGCAAAGTGAGGGAATTACAGGACCAGTTGGTGAGCGCTTGGTACCAGATACCTCAGACCAACTATCAGCACTTAGTGGAATCAATGCCGCGGTGGCTGCTAGCAGCTTTGAGGGCTAAAGGTGGTCCTACATGTTATTAGCAGGGTGGTAATAATGTAATGGCTCTCCGGTGTGTGTATGTATATATATATATCAAACTTGGAAATATTATTTGTATTTCAAGTTTAATATATGCAATATTCATATATTGAAATACTACAAAACACTTTTAAGCAATTGTCTTTCTGTTTTTAAGCGTTAGTTTCATTTTGTTACTTAAAATTACCAGCATCCCAAATTTTTAGTTTATTTATAAACAGAATATAGTCATTAATAATTTGTTGCGTTTTTTTTAATTGAGACTAAGGAGTTCATTTCGTAATTGGTTTGGCATTTCATAAATTTAGCTTTAGAATTTTAGTTTGCATAAAATTTGCAATTCAGTGAAATTATATCAAATATGTTTATAAATTTTCTTAATAAATTTCGTTAATATTTCAGTATTTATAGCAAAATCGAAAAAAATTTGACATCAAGCAATTAAAATTCTAGGTATTCATTTATAAAGTGATAATATTTTTCAATTAAAGTGTGTTAATGAAATAATCCACATGTTGCAGCTAACTTTTGTCTGTTAAATATCACAATACAATGCATTTTCAAAATAAAATAATTGAATTGAACAATACTCATTTGGTTTGAAAACCAATGTAGTAAAATCAGAACTGGATATATTTTTGTATCATATTTTCAAAGCAAAGTTAAAATAAATTAATTTTAAATTAAATTTCAATATTAAATCACTGGATTGAACATAATCTTGAAATTGACTAAAGAAGACAATTTGGTAAATTTACTCACTAATAATTCTATTTTAAGTTCGAAAATCTTCTAGTAGATACTCATTTTTCTGTTAACAAATATAGGGGTAAGATAAATAGTTCATTAATTATACTTTACTAATTCCGTTTCGCTTTGTAATCATAACATATTTTTGAACTAATCTCCCAGTATTGTACTAATTTAATACAAAAATAATCCTTCATTAATACAGAATAAAAGTATTGTTTTATAAATATAATTTTAAGATTGTTTCCTTAAGGGATGTCACATAATATTAAATTTTGATAGATTTCCGAAATCTCAAAATTTTACTAATTGTGTAATGTTTTTTAAAAAATGAAAGCAAAATTTGTCAACTGTTTCAGAAAATATGATTCAAAAACATTTCGATTTGGAGCTTAATGGATAAAAAAAGAAACGAATAAATGGATAACAGACTGAAAAAACCATAAAGCAATCATCTATATTACATTTATAGATTTCACTAATTTAGACTTTCCTGATTGATAAATTTAAATACTTATATAATACTATTCATAAATAATTGACTAGTCTTCACACCTTTTTAAAGAAACTCGTAATTGAAAATTGTTGACTTTAGCTATAATAATTCTTTTCAGTTCTAGTAAGAGCTTACCTTCTTACTCGCCTTACGTTTGTCAAATTAACTGCCCATTAACTTCAATTGCAACCCTTCTCACAACAGCTAATAATAACGTTCGCGTAAGGGTACTTAAGAGTTTATGGTACTCAGCAGAACGTTTTTCAAGTGATGCAGACTCTTTTGGAAGATCAAATTTATCGCCTAAATTTCACTTAGTATGTTTCAAGTTCAACTAGATATGATTTAACATTAATGCAGATAAATTTTCAAATTTGTTTTTGTTTAAATTAAAAGTTGATAAAAATATCAAGAAAAAGTACTGTTCTCACTGCGAAAATTTCAATTCTTTAAAAAATGTGTCTTGTAATTGTTTTAACGTAAGTAAATGTTTAGTAATTGAGATTTATCTAAATTATACTATCGCTTCAAAGAAGGTTATTTTGAAAAATTTGAAAGTTAAACTATTGTATTAAAGCATCATTTTAAAACATATGTATGACATGTGTATAACATTTTAAAACATATGTTTAAAATCATACATTACCAAGCATGATACATTATTTTTGGCAATTTCCCTCCTTGGATTTAGATACAATTTTTTGCATGATCTTTTATTTGGATGATAAAAATATAGTGAAATAAATATTGTTATAGTTTCTCTCAATAACTAGTCGAATTCTTTAATATTAAATATTTAATAGTTAAACTTTTGTAGCGAGATTGAATGCTGTATCTAATTATAATTAGTGCATGAGGTCTCTTACAATCCAAAATACGATTTAGAAAAAAATTGATTTAAATATTAATTTTCCTGCATCCTGCCTACTTAATGACTAGCAAAAATATATAACATGCTTTAAGTTCCATCATTTTAAATTATCTCAGTCATATATTCACAAATGTAGTAAACAGTTACACACAATCATAGTTTAAACTTCATTTGAAGACGATTATTACACATATATGTTTAACAATATATTTTTTTTAAAAACTGAAAGGTGTCAGGGGATTATTAGTTAACTATAATGTTAATTGAAATCAGGTTTATCAAGTATTTGTAAGCTCAAACAAATTATTCAAAACTTATTACAAAGGATTATTGTTATATGGTAAGTTTGATTGGCCTTTAAGTCATTATTTTACTTAAACAGATGATTTTGAAACACAAACTTAGAACAGTATCAGTAATTTTAAAATATTAATTATGACAATTATTAATAAATTAATATGTAGACAAAATGTAGTCATTTATACGAATATATATAGTTCTCGTTCTAATTAAACAGGCAGTTACATAGAGCAAACATTTTAATGCAAAATAATGTTTTCCATCTTGTACGTCACGCATTTTTGTTTTATATTTTCAAATAAAACCAAGCCGAGAGACACAGAGATTGCAGACTTTTATAGTATTATGAAATTGAAAAAATGAAGGGGAGATAAATATAAAGCAGATTTTTATAAATAGAAAGGGTTCAGTTAGGCTTAAAAGTTATAACTTGTGTTAATAGTTATAAATGATGTTCAAAGAGTGATTTTAGATTAATTCTTTTTTCAAAAAGTTTCAATTGAATTTTTTTTTATGTGTTATATGCTGAATTAATTTAGTGTTATTCTTTTTATGACATATGTTTTTTTTTTAATTATCCTCTTCTCGCTTATTTAAAATTTCGCATACTAAAAATTTAATTGTTATCAAGATTTTGACTTTCACAATACAGTTCGAATACAATAAAATTTTCTTTTTTTACTTATGGTTTTAATAACATATATTATACAAATAATTTTCGATTTCTTTTTCATTTATGTAAAAAGTCACTTTGTCGTATGCATTTCAAAAATAAAATGATGTTGTCATATGCATTTCAAAAATAAAATGATGGGACAGCTCTAACAAAATACGATTCATTCTGAATTTAAATTTACCAAAAAGAATTAGCATCATTTATTTAATAAAGAATTTATTAAAGAATTAGCATCACTAATTTAATAAAACAAAAACGTTTATAATGTAAAACTAATGATTAAATGTGAATCCAGGTTTCTTAGAATTTTTTTTTAAATCATTAAAGCTTTGAAGAAACATAAGTTTGTTCAGCATAGTGCGTATTTATGAAAACAGAGACATAGATTAGTATTGTCTTTTTTTTAATTGAACGAACTTCTGCTACGAAACAATAAGATAACATTAATCATTTTATCCCAACTTAATAGAGGGAATAAATTTTATTTACTTATCAAATTAAGCTGATGCCAGCTTTTACAATTATCATTTTACATTACACTGTTAAAAAGTATATACAAAATTATTAATTTCGTTTTTTTTTTAAAAGTCAAGCGTGAGCCCTACATTTAAATAAGTATTGGTAAAAATTATATTTACGTAAGTAATTAGTAGCTATATTTCCTTTAGCAAAAAAAATATGAATCCTGTTTTAAAAAAATTATCAGTTCCCTCTATTGAAATGTTTCATGTAACCCCCCACTAGAAATTATCTTTTCAAACAAAATTATTAGTTACGCTTTTTTTTAACATTTTCAGGTTGCCCTAGATTTAAAATTACTTTTAACATTAGTCTTTCTATAAAATATTAACAAAAACAATTTCTTCAATTGATACATTACTTTTCACTAAAAATTATCTTTACATACAAAATTATTAGTAACGCGTTCTTTTAGCATATTTATGCTAACTTCTATTGAAAATTATCTTTACCAATATTATTTTCACTCTATCCTCTACTGAAAAAAGTCTACCAAAAATATTAGTTACGCTTTTTTTTCTTCTTTTAATTAAAAAAAAATCCAATATCCAATGAACAAAACCAATTTCGGTAATTAACATTTACGGTACCCTCTATTAAAAATTTTATTTATGTACAAAAATATTAGTTACGCTTTTCTTAACATTTTAAAGTTACCCTCTGCTTAAAATTTTCTTTACCAGAAATATTAGCTACGCTTTTTTTTTCTTTTCTTAATAAAAAAAAAAACCAATAGAAGTTCTTTAAAAAATGAACAAAAACAATTTCTTTAATTAACATTTACGGTACCTTCCATTAAAAATTATATTTACGCACAAAATTATTAGTTACGCATCTCTTAACATTTTAAAGTCCCCCTCTGCTGTAAGTTACCTTTACCAAAATTATTAGTTGTACTTTCTTTAATAATAATAATAAAAAAATCCAACTGGAGTCCTTCTTTAATAGGTGAATGAAAACAGTTGTAAACACAATGATTACAAAGGGGACTTGATTTAGATAGGCCATTTCTACATATTTATGGGACTTGGGAATAAAAGGTCTATCATAAAGAAGTTGTAATGGTTTACCTTTTTGAAAGGGACTGAGGACCAAGCAAGAGATGTGCGGTCACAGAAGAGTTTGAGGACGTTCTATGGTTCTTGGAACGATATCCTTTAAACCAATCTCCGACACGGGAAAGCTCGTATCTCGTACGGAGGCGGCGCGAATCGGGAGGGCGGTACAATCAGCCCCTAGTTGGGCGACGTCTCAAATAATTTTTTTTTTTTTAAAAAAAAACAGCTCGAGCCTGTGGTGGATATATATTATATAACGTTCTCTTTTCTCTCCTAATGTATTTAGATTTAATTTTTATAATGTCTTTTTTTTTATTCGAAAAGAATTTTTTCAGATAGTAATGTATCATGGGAAGTAAGACAGCTCGCCTTTGGAAAAGAATTGGTTTCACTGCTCTTGCAGAAGGGATGGTTCATTCAATTTTTTTTTAAAAAATCTTTCTATTCAGTTTGTTGGAGGAAAATTAAAAACTCCATACACGTGCCAACTTAATCGTTAAATTACAAATATATCATAGTGTGGAGAAGATGTTAGCTGTTTTTTTCTTCTTTTTTTTCAATATTTCATTGACATAATTCTTATGATCAGTTCAGTTAATTAAATTATTGATATTATAGAACGATAATTAAATTAAATCTAAATTATTCTCTTAACGTAATAATGAAATTATATTATTTAATATCTCAATAATTTTCAAATATTCTTTTAACAGTCATATCATTAATTAACAAATTAATTGGATTATGAAGAATATACTTCTTAATTTAACATTTTAAACTTCATAATTAATTAGAATTGTATTAATTTGTTATTATTATTAGACGGCCCTGTGGCCACGCGGTCATCGTGTCTGACAGTGCAGTCAATGGTTGCGGGTTCGAATCCTGCTTAGGGAATGGATGTTTCTCTCTGTGTGTTGCTTTCTATTGTGTGAATGTGGCCCACCCTCTAAACGGGTGTGTGGCGTGGGTAATGTTGCTCGCTTCCGTGACTTAGGTTCACAGGTGCCCACCGGGTAATGTTAAATGATCAACACTTTCAACATCTTCTGGGGTGAAGAACGAATGTTCAGTGCCTCCCGTAGAATTTTTTTTTATTACTATGAAAAGAATTTTCATTTAATTTTCAAACTACCTATTTTAAATATTGTTTTCTATTAACAATCATATCGTTGATTTATTAATTAATTAGATTAAAAATATTAATACTTTTGTATTTCGCATGGAAAACTTTATAATTAATTTCACTTGTGGTAGTTTGTTATTACATTTTTTTCGGATTTTCATACAATTTTGTCACTGTTTTCTTTTGAACAATCAAATCATTGATTAGAAAGATATTTGTATTAAAAATATACATTTTTATTTTGAGCGGAAAATTTTATTATTAATTAATAAACTTAATACTTAGAATTAAAGTTAAACTATTCACTTGACAAGTAATATGATATTTTTTTAAAAAAATTACTATAGCTTAAATATTGTTTTCCTTTACATGACTGCTTTTTTGATCAAAAACTTTAATTGTGGTGCTATGTGGTCATTAAAAAGATGGGAAATAAGTTTTAAGTACAATATGATGTAAAAATCCTGATTCTGTAGAAATTAGAAAGATGCAGAGATTAGAAGAAAAGAAAACAAATTTATTCAAAATAGATTAATGTAATCTCTAATCAGTTACAGCAATTAAGGCACCTAGTTTGAATTAAATCTGATATCTGATATATGTATTTAGAACTATTATCCATCTATTGGCTATATATATTTTAAAATGGAACATTTGATTAACCTTGATAATACTAGATTTCAGTTAAATATTTCAAAAATAAATTTATTGTGTACACCATTTAAGGTGAATCTTATTATATTTTCTAAATAAATATTGAACAAAGTTCAAACTGAATATAGGGCATTTTTGAGAGCTGCCATCTGGGGGGGGGGGGCAGAAACGCTCCAAAAAGCTAATTTTGATCACTTGGCATCCATTACAAACTAATTTCATGTTTCAGTCTATAAATAATTTTAAGTCAAATTTTAGATTCTAATTATAATAATGGTAAGCAGAAACTTTAAACTAGTAATAGTAAACACTAAATAAATCGGAATTCAGATTACATATTGTGATTTCTTTTTTTTGCTAATCAGAAGCTGCTTACAATAAATAATTCTGTTTTTAACCTAGATAATGTTGATTAAGATGACCTTGAAATAATAAAAATAAGGCATCTCTATAACCTGAAATGCTTGATGTCTTGGATTGTTTTTGCCAAACATTTTCTTTCAGTTTCCTTTTTTTTTTTAATCAAAAATCAGAGCAATTTATTTTTTATGAAATAACTTCGATTTAATCTCCTCTGATTTATCTAATTAACGTGACTTCATATTGTATTATAATAAACCTTGAAAACTTTCTCATAAAAATAGCAAATATATTTAATCAAATAGAAATATATGCAAATAGTAAATATATGAAGTAGTATATTCTATCGATATATTATTTTTAAATTAATTTAATATATAAATGCATTTAATTTTTTTTTAAATTCGGTTTATTGAAACATAGTTAATATGAAAATAGTAATAAATTTAAAAACATGTATGATGCTGTAAATTAATATATTTTTTGGGTATTAAACAGGGACACCACCCACAATTCTAAAAATTGATTTTTTCGCTTTAGTACTTTTTTTAAATCTTACAGTACATAAAATAAATAAAAAATATTATTCAGAATTCATTGTTATGAATGAATTTGCCAACTGAAATTGCATTATTTTCCATACAGCACTTAACTATCAATCATGATAAATCATGATTTATACGTTTATTTTAATAAGCCCCGAAACTTTCTCTTAGATTTCATTAAGCTATTAGTCAGAAAAATAATCTGCCGTAATGCAATTTTCTAAAATACTAACACAGAAACAAAAAGGAAGATCACGTTGCAGGAGTTTTAATATTTAAGAGGGAGAGATAAATGTTTCAATTAATTTAATCTAAATAAATGAATATGATTAATTAGGATTTCAATAATTTTTTGCAATGGGTCTGAAATAAAGATTAAAACTAACAAGTTAGGAAATATATTCGTGTAAAACACTAGTACGTATGTGCACGATTGTTTTATTTGTTCAAAAATTTGACAGTCGTTAAGAAACTCATATTTGTAAAAGTTTCAGAAAAACAAATGAGACCTTTTTTACTTCAATTCCGTATTCTGTAACATCTCGAATCGTACTATCTTGTGGATCTATTTTTTTTAAACATACTTTCATGAAAACTCAGAATTGTATAAGAGTACATTTAAATGCGTTTACACATTTGAAACTAATATAAGTATATAAACATTGGCATAATAAGGTTCATATGTGTCATTAAAAAAATATTAAAAAAGCTTGTAGGCATTTCAAGACATAAATCGCACAATTTATCAATCAAGATAAATCATAATCTAACAATCAAACATTTTTTTTACATTTTTTTTTTATCATATAGAGTATTGTTGTATTCTCAAAAATTGAGCTTCATATTAGATACATTGGGCTGATTCAAAACATCATATTAAAATGCAGTTGTTTAGAGTTAGATTACAGAACTTTTGATTGTGCTTGAAATTTATTATTCGAAATAAAATTTGAGATTCATAAAAAGACAAAAATTGCACAAAAATTGAAAGAATTATAATTCTGCAACATGTAACTGTCTTTACATATGTGAGAATAACATGTTGACAATGTGTACACAGATGAAGTAAAATTCATGCAACACAAAAATAGACATGCAAAATGTTCAATTAATATAATTTATTATCTGGCATAAAATACAGAATTATTATAATGATCTTAAAATGTGTTGAAATCATAACCATGTGCAATACCTACATAAGTATTTGTGGAACCAAGCCAAAACTTCATATCTAGAAGAAGAAAATAAAATCTTATTTAATTGCATAGATTACAAAATCATCAAAAATCATTAAAAATTTCTAACTACTAATCAATGGTAAATTATATACAGATCGGGGGTTCGCAAATTAATATTTTTGAGAGGGGAAAATGTCATCGAAACCAGTCGAACCACTAGTGATGAGGGAATGAAAACGTCAAAACCAGTTTTATTGCCTGAGGAAATTTGAAGGATCTTCCAATAATAGGCTTTCAACTTATCTTTGCTTCCCTCAGACATCCAATAGGTTTTAAGTGCTCTCATTTCGCCTTACTCAATAGTGACTCGTTAGGTTTTGCGTGATTTTTGCACTTTAATCTCTCCAATATTTATTTTTATTTTCATTTCAATAATATTAACACTTTTTTTTATTTAATTTTTGAAAAGGATTCTATGAATACGCATGATAGGCAGTCATTAGCACCTGATAAGTAAATTTTTATTTACTTAAATCATTTTACTGCATCTTTCATAGAGGATCTAGTAATAAATTTATATTAAAAGTTTTTCAGTTACAATATATTTGTTTACTACATTAAGACACTTGTTCCTTGAACACACAATCTAAATTGCTTTGTCATTTAACCTGGTTGGTTTGTAGTATAGAAAATCAGTTTTTCTTTTTTGTTATTTAACTAAACAGTTAGAACAATATAATAATATTACATATAATTTTGAAACACAAGTTAGTTAGTCGGTAAATTCTATGAGGATATCGGAATTATTTTGAAACTAAGTTAACTAAATTAAAAAAAACTACTAATTTAATACTTTCACAAAATGCATTGCAAAAAAAAACAAAAAAAAAAAAAAACAGGGGCATTGTTTTTTAATCTTACTAATCTCACACTGTTTTTGGAAAACCAAGAGTCTATTACTCACAACCTTTAATAATCAAGTGATACAGCAATGCAAGTAGTACAACAAAAAACTGTTAAACATGGTAGGAAAATAGCAGCTTACGTGAAAAATCATAATTAAAAAAATTAACAATAAAAATTTCTTATTACAAAGAGACATGAGCAAGATAGTACAAATTTAATTTAAAGTTTCACACCACCCCAGCTCAAATTATTAAATTCTCGCCTTCATCATTTTTTTCCTGCAAATTACATTACTAGAATATTAGGTATTTATTTTCTATTCGATTAAACCGAAAGTTTCTTTTATTTTTATTTCATAAAACAGTCTAGTGACAATGCTCAGTTAACGATGCCGTTTCATAGAAGAAAGAAAATGTATTTCCATTAAAACGATTTTACTGATCAAAGAAACAGGAGATAGCGAAAATCAATATATAAGCCATATCAAGAAAATGTACAGTTGATCTAGCCATCCTTGTACCATGTTCTACTTATGAAGGTTACTTTTATAGTTATAGATGAATAATGATTAACCCATTGGGTATTGGATCCACTATTTATTTTGAGAACATACCTAGAATATGAAAAAATAATATCTTTGTATCGATCGTTTAATTGCAATTTTTAAAACTGTAGTGTTGGCCAATAATGGAAAATATCCACTATTCTACCCTGATGAAAACAATTATAGGGAGGAGCGTTTTTTTTCTCTTTAAAAACAAAGAATAACGTAAGCAATGCCTATAAGCAAATAAGATTTCAAATAATAGCTAAGTTCTTCGAAGACACCTCTGCCACTCAGTGGCCTATGACGTCAGCAGACAGTGGCACTGTGATCTCGCTTGGATAGAAGTACCACATTTTCTCACTGAAACTTATACAGTAAGGGCGTTTTGAAACAATGTAGTTTAGTCCAATCCCTGTTAACATTCGTCGTCAAGATGGCGGACAGTTGGAAGACTCGAAGCGGACCAATCAAATCTATCTGTTGAAGGGACTTTGGGATATCGAGAAAATTGGTGTTGACAGAGACAGAAACAGTAGTCCACCACAAAAAGGGCAACAATGCGGGTCGTTATTTGAGACTTCTAGCCAAAAGAGATAGGTTCAAAACAACAACAAAACTATCTCTCAACCAATATAACATCCTTTTAATGGATGTCACACAAATATTTAATATAGCCCTGTAGTCTGCATCTCTCTGAGTGTGAACGACAGAAAGTATGGTGCCAAGAACACTTGTCTTGGACAGAGGATGATTGGGGCTCTTCAGTGATGAGTCTGTCTGGACAGCAATTAGAGACACGTTCTCATCTGAAGAGAACCCGGGAGTCGATATCGGCTCTCTAACAATATCAAAAAGGACCACTATGATCGAGGTGGTATGAGCAGGCATCATGGCAGACTTTCGTATGTCCGATAGAGGTACTCTTACAGATCAGCAGTACAAGGTGATAATGCCCGTCCTCTCATTTGGCGGACGAATATCTCCAATAGAAGGATATTTAATGATTGGTGTGATCTGCTTTGTTCTCCTACCCCTTCAAAAACGTATGGGACGCCCTTGGACCGAAATAGTATGAAACACTGATGTGAGAGTTGCGTAGCTGTTGGAGGTTATGGTCCACTTTATTGGACATGTTTTTCTCTGACTGTCGGTCAGCTGTTGCGTTGGACAAGTGACCAGTTTCCCTATTTAGGGTATGTGCCTATTTTTGTTTTCTCATATATTGGTTTTATATCGGATATTTTGTCCAGGATTATTTTTATTTGTGTACCTTTTTATACAGTATGCCTTTAGGCGATACCGTGTATTCATTTTTCTGATATAATCAGTCAATCCCAAAATATTGATATTAAAAAAATATTGATATTTTGGGTCCTTTTTTTAAAATCAGCATAGTGCACTGGCGAGAGAAGGACAAAACTTAACCTAACAGTAATAGATAAAAGTTACGAACTCACAGTAGATTGTGTTGAATTATATTGCTTTGAAGGTACAAAAGCGCTGCAAATTATTTGTGAATCTTTCAACAATTAAAATCTCTTTTGTATCTTTAATTTCTGAGGTGTTATGAATGAGGTTTATAAGTTATATCTTTTGTTTAAGATGGAAATAAATCATTCCATGTGTTTTGTGCCTTTAATGTACTTAATTAGCGTAATGCAGATTATATAATTATGCAGCGATATGATGCCAGAGAAAGGATTCACAAATATTCTTTTTTCTTTGAAGGTAGTTTTCTTGTATTTACCAAATATTCCTCGATAGGATAATTAGATTAGTAAAAATAAATTAATTTATTGTTTTATCTATTACTTTTGCCTTTCTGATTCTAGCTACCCTCCTTGCTTATCTACTGTCATTTTGTGGTGCAAAAGAGTAGACGATATAAAGATATAAAGAAGATAAATATATCGCTCCAATATTTTTAATTAAGAAAAAATTACCCATTTATGTTAATTTAAGTATTAGGTATGTATTATGAATCTAAATGAATAACTATAAAATTTTTCTTACTACATATTTTTTAAATTAAAAGTATACTTATATTTTTATAGTTCGTCATCAAGCTAACTTCAGATTCTGGGTCTAGATTCAATGATACTGCAGCATCTGAATGGTCAGTTTTCATTCTGAAAGATAATAAACTTTATATAAGGTGATTGATGGAGAAGATATGATGAGTTAAAAGCATTTCTTAAGAAAAATAACTCATTCACCAGACAAACATTGACAAAGAAGTATTTTTGAAAGTCTTTCCCACACTAAGGAGAGGATGGGCTCCCACATAATTACTCACATAAAAACACAAATGAAGTACATGCGTCCTCTGCTCACGACTCGTTGAATCAATAAATATTACCCAGATAGCAAAATAAGTTCTATTTTCACTCAGCAAAAACCTTTTTACTGTAAACCTAAAAAGGTTAGTTATGCGGTTTACGTGTAAACCTTTTAACTTTAAAACGAGATCTGTAGACAATCTGCTCTATTCTACGCACATTACCCTAATCCAAAACCTGGGAAAACAATCTTCTACAAAAAAAACCTACAATCTGCTCTATTCTACGCACATTACCCTAATACAAAACCTGGGAAAACAATCTTCTACAAAAAAAACCTACAATCTGCTCTATTCTACGCACATTACCCTAATCCAAAACCTGGGAAAACAATCTTCTACAAAAAAAACCTTAAATCAAGGTTGACTTAGGGTTTTCAAGCTTGAAAAAATCCTTTAATAAAGCTCTCTGGTGAAAATATCTGAAACCTAGGTAATTACAAGGTTTCTTTTCAAAAAATCTTGTATGCTCAGTTAAAATCCATCTTATCATGATCTTTTAATGGACATTGCAATTTTATCCTATCGCTAGTGTGACGTCAGCTAAAACGTCATTATGGACCTAAGTGACCATTTTACTTAAGTGACAATATTTTCAAATAAGTTTTAAAAAGTAATTTTAATTAAATATAAAACAGCTTTCATCAGCACTCTTTTGTTTGAAAGCTGTTTTTTTCTTTCTTTTTTTTCTAAAATTCTAACTGACAAGGCTGGTTCCATCCAACATATCACACGTTTAACAAAAGGTGCCTACAGTAAGTGCCAATTCATTTCAAGAGCTCTAAGCCCTTACCAGATCTCTTCACTGTGCAAGTTGAGGTTGACAGCAAAGAAATAATTCCCACAATGATAACCATAAATATTTTAAGAATTGTTGAATTTTTGATAAAATTAAAAACCAATTTCGCAGGATCACATTTTTTATACTTAAATCCAATATATTTGATTTTTACTACAAAGTATTTAAAATCTTTTTCAAGATAATCAAGAGTTCCTAATGACCCAAAACTTAGTTTTCTCCTCTTTAATGCATATAAAACGCTGCATTGTGTATCACAGTAATATAGAAACTTGTTTAAGTGACACCAGCACTGCTTTCTTACTTTAAATGTAACGTTCTTATCTTCTCCAAAATGGTATTTTTGGATGTTGTCATACATATCTATATACAAATATAGTGAAACTGTCACGTTGACCATCCTTCAGAAAATCTCTGTGCTATCAAGTTTGGATTTAGAATTTCAATGAATTAGTGAAATAGTGTTAAAGTCTAACATAAACCTCTTTCGGAATTGACCATATGGGAAAATCGCTAAAGGCTTTTCGTAACTAATAGTTTTATAAGTTTTTCTAAGTAAATTTCAAAATGCTGAAATGCGCTTGTTGCGTTTTCTAATTGCATTTACGTTTTTGTGCACTGATATTTTAAGAAATTGTTTGTAAAATTTATCTGGCATGCCTCAGTAGCAGAATATGCATATTTCTTTAAATTTAAAAAAAAAGCAAGAAAAAAAAACTGAGAAATTTAATATTAAATTTCAAAAACAAACTAATTTTAGTTATTAGTAATTAATTTTTTTTTAAGATAATGCATTTCCTTAGGGAAAAAATTTTAAACAATTAACCTGATAAAACAATTGTTATGTATTACTGTACAAGACAGTAAAATTTTACTGGGAGATAGTACACATCTACACAAGCAATATTCGTCATAAGAAGTATGGGTGAGCCACTAGGGGGCGTTGTAAAGGACTTAAAATGGTCGATCCTCGCATTCAACGGGCATATCTAACGTGGATTGCTGGTTATACGAACCATGAAAAGACATATGCATTTCGTGTACGATACAGCGGACAGAAATGTCAGTAAGGCACGTAAACTTTAATGGAAACGGTTTCCAATGAGACGCACTCCAGGTAGGAAAACATTGGAGAATTTGCATCAACGACTGCGTGAAACGGTATCTATCGCCAAGCATCGTATCACACAGTCATTCCGAGGGGTATTTCTAGCCAACCTCATCAGGTAGAGAATGTGGTTCCAGCACGATGGTGCGCCAGCACGCTTCTACTTGGTTGTGCGGAACACTTTAGATGCAACATTCCCAAGGGGATGGATTGGTCAAAGTGGTCCATTACCTTGTCCCCCAAGATCTGATGATCTAGTCACCAGGATAGCCGTTGTTGCCAGAGATGTTAAGGATTTGTTAAGGTATTTTGACAAATGTCTGGTGTATACATGTACTTTGTCTGTCTGGTGTACATCGCTCCTTACGTCATCGGCGTGAAGCCTGCGTTGTAGCTGGCGGAAGATCTTTTTACCAAACTCTTTGAACAAATCTTCGAGCAATTTTTTGTACATCAATTATATCTTTATCTTGCGAGCAATTTCCTTGCACATAAATCACATTCCCGTGAATGAAAAGTTTTCTGAAGCATCTCTCCGTATTCTTTTGTTAATTATTTAAATGTGTTAGTGAAAAACTTCCTTTCAACTACTCACTGCTTGTGTTCCGATTCTATGATAAATATTGTTCGTGCAGATGCGGTCTGTCACCTAGTAAAGTTTTGCGGTCTTGTTCAGATAAATATTTTGCCCAGTTCAAATATTTTGATTGATAATTTATAATAAATGTACGATAACATGAATTACATACGACTTTCTCGATTTGATAATTTATAAAAGAAAATACGAATTATATCACCCTCTATAAGTTGGCCGCATGCCTATATTGACTACAAAAGCGATGCACCACAACTATTCAACTTTTACGGTTTCACTGTATTTGAAGACAGACGAGCATGTAAAACAATTTTGTGTCACAAATTGCTATTCGTTCTGTTTTCTTGTAAATTTCTTCTGTCAATATGCGCGTATGTAAGTTGTTTTCGCTTTCCTTACAAATGTTTGGCCACCTAGTATGCAAATAAGAATTCCGGTGGTTGTCCAACTTTCCCATGCAAAAATTTACCCTGATTTATTACAATCAATCTAATTCATTCTAACAAAGTTCTTGAGAAAAAATACATCTTAAATCTAATATATACAGTTTGTCTTGAAAACATAGGACTATTTTTATGAGATCATAGTAACTTGTTCTCTATTTCCTTATTTCAATTTTTGTAATTTCCCTGAATTCTGATTTACGAAAAACATGCTTCCTCGTCAACTTTTAAAAACCAGATTTTTCATTAAACACTATAATAGACTTAATTTAATGACACCTTTGAAAATCAAAATTATCTAGCTCAAATGTAATCAATTACGCTTCTATAAATAAGATTAGTCATGTCCGGATATGAAATTTTGATTTCTCTCTTTAAATAAAATTGATAGAAAATTTGACTAATGCTGTAACATAAGACTTTGCACTCGTGCCGCTCGAGACACTACTTTCTTTCACATAGTTAAGTTCATAGCTTAGCTATATTCACTTAGCTACGTAAGTTCTTCTCCGCTAATAATTGCATAAATATTGCGCAGTGTTGTTTATTAAATGAACGAAGTACAGTAAGTACAATGCGGATATTCAGTTCCGTCGGTTTAACCTTGAATCGTATTATGTAACATACCTTGAACCATAATATGGTGGAAATTCGTTACAATTGCAATGTAGTGTTAAATTGATGAATAAGTTGAAGTTGGTGATTAGGTTGAATATCGCGCATTCAAGTTCTGTGCATAAATTTGATGTGACTCAAGTTAGCACCACATCAGGATTGTAAGAAATTTGAACAATATTATGGTTATTACGTAAAAGGTTTTTAAAGTGCAATTCTGTTGACCAGAACAGAAACAGGTTAGTTATTTGAGTTCCTACCAGTCAACTAACTCTATCTTTAAAACCTCTAGTCGCATAATTAATCAACTAAGAAACATTGAAAGGAAGATCAGATTTATGTGTCAGACTAATGATATTCTAGATTAACTTCAAATTCTTATTACTCAGAAAACGAAGTAATTTTATTAAAAATGAATATTGAAAGAAATCTGTTAAAGAAGCGAATTAAAACTGAAAGAAAAACCACCTAAATTCTTCATTAGTGCTTCGAAGATGATATGACAACATTTCAAATACGACTGGTTCATTATCATTACATACGAACACAAACGAAGACTCCCCTTCTAGTAAATGGTGACTAATGCCCGCTAAATCTGTCGAGTCGCAAAATCCTCCATGTTCCCTTAATCAATAGCTCTGGGGGTACTTACTGATCCAAGAATTTCCTTGTCTTCCGGATTGGTTCAAAATTACAAGGCTACGGAGTTGAACTTTAGTAGTCGTGAACCCAAAATTGGGTCGGTTGTTGAACGACGGATATAAAATAAAATAAAATATTTTTTTACAGGAATGGAATTCTGATTAGTAAATTTATAATTCGCAAATGTTAATTTAGTAATCATGTCTATGAATTAGTAACTAATAAAAATCTATAAGTAATAAATACATCTGAGATGATTACCTCAATCCATCAAAATTTTTATTTAAGTGGTAAAATATCTGACCATTACATAGATAATTATACTGATAAATGTTTGAAAACTCTACCCAAGTTTTCAAAACTTCAAAAAATAATTTCATGTCAACGAAGAAATAGAATATTTTTTCTTAGATGATAAACTTTCTTTCAACATGTAAAAAAGAGAAATAATAACATAAAGATATAAGCTATACGCACCTCGCAACTAGACCGTATTATTTTTATCAAAAAGAACAATAAATCCAGTTCTTGTATATCCCTTTACTTGAAAGAAGAAATAATTACACAAAAACCATCTTTCTTCCTTCACTATATCCTTTATGAGGATATTTTTGTGGCATGCAAATTTCCACTCCCATCAAACGGCCAAAAGGGTTAAGCGATCATACCAGGAAAAAAAAAATCTTTCCAAAGAGGAAAAAGAAGCCAAACAAACAAGAAGTAAAGATCAAGAAGACAACCGCTGAATAGAGAGAAGAAACCATCTCCTTTATAATAAAACGACGGGAGATCGCTCGCAAGTGACCGTAAATGTCTGAGTCGCAATTTACGACGCAGCACCATCTTCTTTTTTTTTCCTTCCAGAAATGCATCTTTTCCAAGAGAGAACACGTGGATGTGACTTCCGGACTTTTGCCGCGGAAGCGAGCTGTGCTGGGATCTCCATAGGCAATATATATCTAGAAGAGAGCGGCGGAGGATATCAGCAGCTTCTGTCATTAGATATTTTCCTGCTTGAAAAAATGGACATTTATAATCTTCCATTCAAGAGCTGAAATGTTAATGGCAGCTTTGTCTGATGATTCTGCTTAGTTCCGCGTTTCTCCGTCTATCATTTGATGGCATAAATCACTTCTTCAATAAACAATATTAAAGTTTTGTTATTTGAAATTTCCAATAAAACAAGTTACCGTCTAAACCACAATATTAAGAACCCCTTTTCTTCCTGACAGAACTGTCAAGAGATTCTTAATATGCTTTGAATCATTTTTATCATTTTTTTTTTCAAATAAACTGAAACATATAAACTTTTTTCTAATAAACTAAAATTAATTGAATAAACTGAAATCGTAGATCTGGCTGGGATAGCCTGGTTGGCAGGGCGCTGGGCCAATGTTCAAGAGTTCGTGTGTTCGATCCCCGCCGTCCGAAGTCTCTCCGTGTAGTAAATGGTGACTGACGCGCGCTAAATCTGTCGAGTCTCAAAGTCCATCATGTTCCCATAACAAATCAACACCTCTGGGGGTACTGATCCAGGAGTTTCCTTGTCTTCTGGATTGGTTCAAAGTTACAAGGTTACGGACTTGAACATTAGTAGTCGGAAACAATTGGATCGGCTGCTCTTCGACGTATATAAAAAATTTTTAAAAAAATGAACTGTTGTTGCATAGATCTTTACTTTATTCGGCCGTATACACTGTGAAAAATTATGGTAAAAAGTACCGGAACTCAGGGTGCCCGTACATTTTACAGGAGCATGTTACGGAACAAAATTCTGATGCACCATAATTTTTACTGTAATAATTGAATCATTCTAATTACTGCAAAAATTGAGGTATAATATTTTATGGTGAAATTCGTAATTTTTTACAGAGTACTTCGATGGATGTAAAATACAAGGCCGTCGAGTTTTTTCCAAGAGATAAATGTATACTAAATTACCTTTTTAAAATTCCTAATCACATCATTTTCAGTTCAGTTTCAATAGAATGCTAGTTTACATTACACTAGTCATTAAATGTCTTTTAAAGTATGAAAAAATCGGGAAATGAATTTCATGCAATTTGGTTACGCTAATTTGACCTAATGAAATCAATTATATTATTTAGCAATTTTCAGTATTAAACAAATATGGTGCAAAATAAATCTTTTAACAAAGTATTAACATTTCAAAAGAAAAATATACATATAATATTTTTTTACTCTATTTCACACTTTTAATTTCAAAATTTTTTTTCTAGCCAAACAAGTGTTGACCAGCTTGGAGGCGAAAAAGGTTTTATGATACAATTAGAATTAATACAAGCAAACTGAAACCCCAACTGAAGTGCGACAGAATGAAGATACGGAAACAAAGTATCCTTTTTTTATTTTTTCTTACTGACTAGAACCTAGATTTAAATTAACATTAGTCAATATTTACTGGGACATTAATAAATTTTACGACAATTAATGTTCGTACAAAAAATCTGATGAAATAAATAAAAGTTGCAAGAAACCAACCTTTTTTCCAGAAGAATATTAACGAGATCATGAGATCATATGTTGCAATCCTGTTGATGACACTTTTTCAGAACTAATTCCTAATTTCAGAGATAATCTTTTGAATTCCACAAATTATATTCCACAAAACATAGGTAACATTTTCTTTCTGTAAATATATAATAAGCTTAAAGCAACTAAAAATCAAGACTTCTACTAAATTGAACTATAGTATCTAGTAATCAAGTGCAAAATGGTAAAATATGTACTGTTATGTAGCTCTATTTAGCGTTAAACTAGACTGTAGCAAATCTGGATGATTGGTTTGACAAGTTACACAATTTTCGACAATGCATACTTAACTGTCTAGCCCCCCCCTCCCTCCATTAATTTTGCATATGCATATTTTTGGTGATCTTGGATCTTCCCTCGTTCGCAGAAACGAAAGTAAATAAAATTTAAAAAAATTTAATTACACTTTTACTTTATCAAAGTGTAATTAATTATTTCCTTTTTACCAAACTTAATTTAGCTGTATTTCTTATTTCTTTCTCCTTTCTTTTTTTTTTTTTTTTTTTTTTTTTTTTTTTTTTTTTTTTTTTTTTTTTNTTTTTTTTTTTTTTTTTTTTTTTGATAAAGAGGACTTAAAGTCTTTTGAATTGCTTAAGCACTCCTTCCTTTTGTCCTTCTTTAGCATTATATTTTACTGCCCCTAACCTGGAAATAATAAAACTCTTCCATGTACCCCGTTGAGAAAGATGGTCTACTCTTTACAAATACATTTATGTATATTAAAATGTATAAAATATATGCTGAGACGACAGACTACATCTTGTTTGCAAAATCAGGATCTGTGACAAATATACAAAATCAGAGCCTGGTTTAACATTTAATGAGACTCGGCTGGTTGGTTGCTGGCTACTGAAGAAAAACAGGCCCATTGAATACCTGAATTCCTAAGCAGATGCAATTAATGACCTAAATTACCTATCCAAAATTACTGAACTTAATTGCTCCCTCAAAAAATAACATAAAATTTTTGCTGTTCTCTCTCTCCCTCAAAAAAAAAAAAAAAAAAAAAAAAAAAAAAAAAAAAAAAAAAAAAAAAAAAAAAAAAAAAAAAAAAAAAAANTTGAACAGATGACCCAATTTTGAGTTTACAACATACAATGTTCAACCCCGTATCCTTGCAATTTTGAACTTAACCCAGAAGACAAGGATCCTGGATCAACCATTGGGATAAACTAGCCTTTGTAAAGGTCTTTTTGATGGAACGATTAATACGTTCGATTAAACGAATGTTACGTGTTACGATTAATACGTCCCACGGTCAGCCCGACGGCAAAAGGATTCCATCCCGTGATCCATCAACCACTGAGGATATTTTTCATCAGCACTGTGGTCGGGAGCAGATTTCGTATTAACCAGCCACCGCTGAGATTCGGACCTGGGACACCTCAATGGGACGCGATTGCTCTATCCCCTGAGCCACCACGGTTCAACGAGCAAGATGCTTAATGACATTGACTTAAAAGCATTTCAAATCAGGGCATGAAATTTTAGCTCTCAAGTTACTAGTCAGACTAAAACTTTTACTTACCACTATATCCACGAAGAACTTTTTAAAATGATGACAGGTGTAGTAACTTAGACCATAAAAGAATGTAGAAACTAAAAAATTGAAACATATTTAATGAAAAGAATTATAACAATATCAACGTAAAATTAAGTTGTTGCCGTAAGATTTTTGGAAATCATTAAGACTTATTAAAATAAGAAAAATAGCAGAAGCTTTACATATCTGGAGATTTCCTGTACTTCATGTTGCGTATTGCTGCGTTTCAGTTTAAAAGTACTATTTGTCAGTTGCAGCTGTAGGGTCAAATTCTAATAAGCAGGGGAGATTGTCCTTTGTCAAAGTTGCTACCCTATTTATTGCGTGTAAGCGAGGGTCTTCAGCTCCGAGAAAAATATAAAACTTTGCCAGCCTAAATTTTCGGTTGGCCAGGGTGAGCTGGAAATTTTGCGCAGATAAATTTTGATTTATAGCTATGGGAAAGGTCCTTATTGCTCTGGTCAATCCATCTAAAAATTCTGAGAAATGCAAGTCGAAAAAAATAATGGAAAAAATTAAAAATTCTGGTTTTAAAAATCATAGCTCTATATCTCTTCACGCAATTTAGTAAAAAATACAATACTAAGAAGTAAATTTGACAGAATAAATGGTTTTTATCCCTTGTTTTAATTTATCGTGATAAAATTACCAAATTTCACCACATAAACCAAATTTTATAGCATATTATTAAGTGTTATTATAAAGTATATTGCTAAATTTACCAAAATTGTTACCAAACGCTTTGGTAAAAATGACCGAACTTGTTGATGTTCCCTGAGAGTCAGAAACTCATTAAATCTAGTTATATTCTGGTTGTTTTGACCATACTTTTTCTCAATCTGATATGGTTGCTTATATAACAGGGGTTTCCAACTTACATGAGGCCGGAGTACGCAATTAAAAACACCAGTCAAATGGCGGGCTTCAACTATATCAAAATTTTATATAGATGTTTGAAGGAACATTAAATATTACTGTCAGATATTTTATCAAATAGTACAAAACAAACGTATTGTATACACGATTATTTTTGTTGTTGAATAAATATTTTCTTGGATGCAAAACCTGAGAAATAAATTTTTTTGCGCCGTTGGTTTGTTAAATTTAAAAGAAACGAAGAAACTAGGTTTTTTTTTAAACGAAGGAAAAGTATTTTAAACCCATATAGATGTCTTACGAAAACTGTCTGCAAAAAATGACAACTAATATATTTTAGTTCGAATGGCCACAAAAAAAGGCTTCGTGGGGCCAGATGCGGATCGCCAGTTGGTAACCACTGTTATATAACATTGCCTGCATCTAAACATTAGCATTTTTTATCGGGAAAATATTGTCATGAAATTGTTTTCTGGAAAATACTTGCCTGTAAATATCAAAAAAGTTCTTTTTAAATATATTTCCGCAACTATTTCTGCCTGTAAAAAGGTACGCTCTTCAACCAGGGACACAATTTTCGTTTAAGAAATAAAATATAGCATAGAACTAATTATTTAAATTTCGATTGTACCCTATTATCAGTACAGACAATGCAATTCACAATTGAAAATCAATTGTTAGTAAAGCAAATTAGTGTTTCGGGAAAAATCCAAACCTGTTTCCAATCTGAGCAATTATATTAGCTTAGTTCAAAACCTAGAAGTCACAAACTAACAGATTTCAAAAAATGTTACAAAAGCATTAAATTGTTTCTTTCCCTCTCTGAAATCCGAGGAAGACTTGAAATCGTCAGTATATCCTATGAGGGGTGATAAGAGATAATTTTGTCACTGAAGCAACTAGATATTCAACAGAGACTCTTTTTTCTTCACACAGATTTCTTTGTTTTTGCCGAATACAAAGATAACTCTTAAAAGCAACACATGATCTTAGTGATTACCAAAAGCGAACCATCTATTTTCTTCTAACAAGATGCAACTTAGTAAATTCTGTAAAATAATTCAAACAGAAGTTTTAAACTACTTAATCTTCTAAATATTAATTTAAATCCATCAACCAATTAGTCTTTACTTGATTATTTGATTAATATTTTTACTTCTTTCGCTTATCTTTTGTCTTTCTCTATAATTATTTCTTATATTAATAACTCTGTAAAATACTGGAACCATGTAGAACTTGGGGGGAAAAGGGTAAGAAAGGGACAGACTTTTTATATTTTGACTGTTGAACAGTATAATGTCAACACTCTCAGAAATAAAACTCTCAATTTTGATGATTTTACAATCCTTGAGCTCATTTTGAACATCATTTCGCCACGAATTCGCGTGATTTGTGCTGAAATGCGAACTCTCAAAATGTTTCCTTAACTTTGGACCTCATTATGAGAGAATGTTAAATAGAATGACGAAATAAGCGGACCGGAATGGTGGCTAAAAGGTTAGGCTCATGCTAGAGGATCCCGAGTTCGAATCCCGCTTCGGGCATTGATGGAATTTTTCTCTCCGTTCTATCTGTCCTTCTTGTGCTGTTGATTAGGGTGACGTTGATTCACCTATATGGTGCTTATAAAAAAGTGAACAGAATTGCCCCCCCCTACTTTTAAAAAGGAAAAGAAAAATAGAATGATGAAGATTTCTTAACTTTTGACGAAATCTATTCTCTCGGAAAAGTGTCGATAGTTATTTTGCCACTTTGACAAAAGTCTTATTCCTAGCTTATACCAGTAAATGGTTTCGTCAAAAACGAGTAATGTTTCACGAGATTTGAGTATCCATTTTTGACAGTGTTGTTATTCTTCTTTAGCTTTCTAACCCACCTGTTAATTTTTAGACTTATTGTAGTGATCCAGCATAAATTTCGGAAAATTAAATTTAATTGCTCAACAAGCTTGACTTATTTCAAGCGATTGCTTATTGTACATTTTAATAAAGACTTTAATTGTTAAAGGTTTATTGCAATAAGCCTAAGCGAATTCAGTCTAAGAAATTTTTTGCACGCTTCGTAGTGTGAATGTGAGCTGATTATAATAAGCCTTTTCATACGAAAAAGAAAATATTGCAGACATTTTCAATCAGTTCAGTGCATTGCTAAAGTTAATTGCTAACTCAGCTTTTAAATTGTTCTAAAATTGTCGTTTCAAAGCTCAATCAACAAAATGATGAAACTTCAGTAACAGAGCCCAAAAATGCCGATATTATCTATCGAATTCGAAGACAATTTATTGATATTAAAGGATTAAGTTGTTTATTAAGTATTAAAAATAATTTCGTTACTTGTATTACAAAAATATTTACTGTAGAAAGATTCCTCTTGAAATCGACAATTCCTCTTCATTGTTCTTGTTTCAGTCTTTCCCAGTCTTGTTCAGTCTTTCAGTCTTGTTGTCTGTTTATTGATGTTTCCTGATTATCTGTAAAAATTTAAAATACTTACATAGTGTAAAAATTACTCTCAAGGACATTATTTTTTTTCTACAATCGGTTTCTCTCTCCTAGCCACAATTTTTGAAAATCACAACTAGTCGTTTATATTTTGTCGCACTGTACAAATTTAAAAATATTATGTGTTACAATAGGTTGCAGAAATGTTGCGACGAACTTTTAGAGGAGTAACGTAGGCATCAGGATAAAAATTGCATAGGATCATGTGCTTTGAAATGTCGTCATATGCAACTACGGCCTCCATTAAAAACTGTTTCTAAGTGTACTTTTGAACGAATCATAATAAGGGAAGCGCCCCTAGCTACCTACGAAGACTTTCCAGCCATGGTTTCTTATACAATTTTCATCCTAATGATGAGCCTAAACTCCTCTAGAAATTTGTCGCAACATTTACGCAGCTCCGAGTTTTAGTAGCATTTTTAAATTCGTACATTTCGACAAAAAAAAGACTAATAATTTTATTTATAAAAAGTTCTGTGGCTTCAGGAGTAGAACTAATTTCGGATTTGAAATCCTCTCTCCCAAATTAGGCAAGATCAAGTACATTATGAAAAATTACGATAAAATGCACCGGCACTCGGAATTCAAGGTGCAGAAAAAAAAAAAACAATACTTACTGTAAAAATTACGATAATAACTGTACCGTAAAATATTAGAATATCATGGTAATTACAGTAAAATATTGTAACAAAAAATTTGTTCCCCAGTGTAACTTATTTTTTACAAAAAAAGAACGTAGAATTTATTTATTTATGTGAAAACAAAAATTCACAATTGCATGGATTGTTTGCTTTTATTTAGTATTTAACTGTCAATTTTCCTTAGATGCTATAAATAATAATAATAGATGCATATTTATTCGAACTGTAAGCATAACATGTATAATAAGCATAACATGTTAACAGTTTGATGATCCACGTCGGAGGGACAAGTGGAAATTGTAATTTTACCAGATTTTTTTATGAATATGAATAAATTTAGTACGTATTCATTTATAGTACTAAAATATTTCTGGCATAGAAACATATTTACAAAATATTCCTTGAGAAAAATATCAATTAACAGCGTGCTTCACGCTCTCAACAAAACAATGAAATATTGCCCCTTGAAAGAAAACAATAAATATTTAAATATACATTTCAGTGTCCGGATAACAGACAATCTTTCGGCAAGCATTTCATTTTCATTTGATTAGCTTAGAAATGTTATCTTATTAACTTATTAATCATTTTTTAAACTTAGTAAAAATATTAATATGCTAAGCATGTTTGCTTAAAGGTTTAATAAAGGCATGGAAAAAAAAATTAGTTTAATTTACCCTTAGTTTGATAACGCCTTCAACTCTTGATTTGCGAGCGATGATTCATCCTCGATAGCTTTTTCCAGCCTTGTTTTGTAAAGGCAGCCAGCCTTGTTTTGTAAAGGCAGATCCTATCTGGATATAAAAAAGTTTTAAGCTCATAACATGTGAACTAGCATAGTTATATTTAACATTGTTTTAGGCTTGCATGGTTTATTTGTTCATCATTTCTTATTGGGCTTTGTGGTGAAGGTTGGTGCTGGCATTAAAATCAACGTTACACTGCTATTTTTAAAAACTTACTCTAAAGTACTTTTGTGCAATATGATCATAAGATAATGCCAGGTTTTTTGGAGGATATAGGACCTTTTAAATATTACGTAAGCGCCTGGGAATATTTCCCCTACCTCTGGTCAGCAAATGACCATTATTTCATTCTTATTTACAACTTTAAAAAATTTCATTCCAATGAATTATCAGAAGTAAAATTACGATCTTTTTAAAATTATGATTACTTATCTTTTATTATTAACTGTCTACTCTGATTATATTTTATTATTATTAATTATACCCTTAATTAATTATACCTTATATTAATAATTAAGAAGTAATGATTATGTAATATTATACTATCTGTCGCTTGCCATGTTTGAGGTAATAATTCAAAATAAATTCGAATAATTATTTTTTATTTACCTAAAATTTTGGTTATTTTAACTTTTATTATTATGATTTTTTTTTTAGTTTTTTGTTGCTTGAAATTTTTTTTATTTTTAATTTGTAATTTTTAATGCGAAAAATGATTTTCAACCGAAACACTGTTACAATCTGACATCATTGCATGATCAACTTTTTAAAAAATTTTTTATTGCATTCCGTATTTTTTGATTAATAGTTATTTGTTTTGTACATCTTTTGATAAGCTATTAGAAATTTTTCCTCTTTTATAAATTTAAAAATGCTTTAAATTATGTGAACTGAAGCGTACTGGAAATAAAATGTTCTATCCATAAAATAAAAAATAAATTTATTCTCGTGTTTATTATACTTCCAGCATAATTCGACAAATAATGAAGAAAAATAATAAGATTACAATAAAAAATTAGAAGAATACTTTACAGTGATTTTGATTAGATAAAATACTTTCGTATAAGATGATTTTAAAATAAGCTTGGAGTCTATACTATAAAAGCAACTGGATCAAATTAATTCAAATATCACAGACATTTAGTCCAAATCATGAAGAAAAAAATTTTAGAATTATTTTATAAATAAAACTGTTTTGATTTTGTTTTATGAAAAAAAGCAAGGAATGTTATTTTTAAAATCCCACGAATTTTTAATTAGCTTAGTTTGAAAGGAAAAAAAAGCCTTACATTTAGCTAAAGAGCTTTTGAAATACGTATTATAAGTGTAATTTGATCAAACTTGAATTAATAAGGAAGAAAATGATACTTACCCATTTCGTAATACTTAACTCTGGTTGTGTTCGTATAACATGAAATGAGACTTGCAAGCTTTCAACAAAAACCATCTCCAAAATTTATTCACGTTTCCTATGTGGTTTGTAAAAAGTGGTAGCATATAAACTAAAGCAGAATTTTTTCTTCCCCAGTAACCACTATGATATCTTATTAACTCAAGTAAATATTATGGACAGAATTTATTTTTCTTTATTGCATCATAACTATACAAATAATTTTTATTTGTTTAAAATAAAACTGCTACAACATTTTAAAATGTTCAAGAACACTGAGAATCATGTTTTCCTAAATTTTCGGGAAAAAGAATAGTAAAGAATTAGGTTGCAGTGGCGTAGTTTCTTGCACTAAACATACCCAAAATTGTAAGATTGCGTTTCAGAATTTAAAAAAAAAATTGTGATGATTTTTTTAAATAAAACATTCTCAAAATAGGGAAAAGTAAAATATTTCTATAAATAATGGTTTATGGTATTTACACGATTTGTTTTTTTGAATTGAAAATGTGATTACATCAATCATTTCAAAAAATAGCTTATAATTACGCCGTATGCTTTGTCCACTGTTAAGATTTCACAAATATTAAAATATTATTTCTTTTGCTAATTTTTCTTATTTAATTTATTTATGCATAATTTTCATAATTTTTTTTTTTTTAAATTTTCGGGTTAAGACATTATCAGCTTAAGACATTAAAGATTGTTTGCAATTTGGTACTCAAAATTTGATAGTAACTACGCCATTTACTTGTTGCACTGTCAAGATTTTGCAATGATTAAAATGTTTTTTTTCTTCTTCACTAATTGCTTTTTTTCCTTTTTTTTAATTTTTGAGACATAATATTCAATTTGAAACATTAAGAAGTGTTTAAAAATGCATAGAAATGAAATTAAACAAGCATTTTAATAACACTTCTTCAAATTTCAATCGAAATTTATTTAAAAATCCCTTCAACGGTTTGAAAATTACAGATCAGTACTATTAAAAACGTCATATGTGTTTAAAATTTGGAAAGCAGGATAACTAATCACTTGTTTAATCCCTTATCACTTGCTTAATTCAATCAATTTATTGACTTCACATTAAATATTTGAAAAACATCCTCAAAACGTATTGTATATTAATTTTGATAGTTGAATTTAAATTAATGAATAAGTCTGATAAATTAATCATAAATATGATTAAATTATTTATGTTTCTTCTATCTTTTTGCAGGAACATTTTACTAAGTTTTCCTCCAGGCAGAGCTTAAATAGAACATTTTATTCTCTTCTCAGCTGAAAAAGAATTAGGAATACTTTTTGAAGTATGAGGGTTGAGAGAAACTGTGGTGAAGATCACTGGCACACCCAAGAAACTTTCAAAGGTATACATTTTCTTGATTTAGTGCACCCTTCCTTGTACCTTTCTCTTCTTCTTACTATGTTCAGTCTTGCGCAAAGTATTCCATTGTAGTTCATGTTACCTATTTAAAATTGCATTTCTAAATTCATCTCACTGGAGACTTTCTTTATGCTCCGCAGAAATTGATTTTTTTTCCTTTTTTGTTTGTAAATGTTTATGCAAGTGCTTACTTGGTAGAAGTTTTTTAGATTAATAAAGAAACTTATTACACGTTTGTTGATTGATTGTTTTTGATCAGATTTTGTTAAAGAAGATAAAAATGAACATAAATTAATGAAAAATCTTAATTAATTGAGTCTCTTTAACTTAATAAAATAGTTAGTTATGCATTAAATAATAGATTATTTTTGATCAGATTACATGAGTCTTTATTTCGTTATTTTTAAGAATTCTAAGATTTCAATTTTCTCTTGAAACATATGAGGCTTCAATAAATCCAAGAAATATTAGATAAATAAATATTCGATAGTAGCTTTAAAATTCGCGATAAATTGAATTGTTTTTAGTAAAGACTATGTATTAAACTTAATTATACTTAAAAGGAAAACAGATTTGATTTTTTTTTACTTTTGTTTTTAATAATGTTTTTATCGTAAGAAAAGAAATTAAGCGTGACGTTTCGCAGTATGTTTTACGACTTTGAAATTTTTTTTCTTTATTTTTGATTGTTCATTTGAATGCATTATCACGTTGTATATGATATATTACGTGATGATAAATACATTACGTGATTATGTATACATTAAATACATTATCACGTATACAAGTTGTTGATTTGAGTTTTTAGTAGAAAAATATATTAAGTTCTTTTGTACAATTTTAAAGTCATCTTTACTTATATATAAACGTGTATTTTGGCATGCAACTTTTTACACTGAATTTGCAATATAATGAAACAAATATTCTAAAATGTACCACTGGCACATTCACTCCCTAAAAAAAGTATTGCAATAATATTAGATGAAGCATTTTTGATACTGAGCTAATTTCATGTATAAGGTAAACATTCACTTGTCAAATGAATAAACCATTTTTTCTTTTATTTGACAAATATTAATTATACTTTTCTGCATACTTCATGTCAAATTAATTGCATCATTAAAAGAAATATTGTTATGGCATTTCTAATTCTTTTTTCAATTGTTTAAAAAGAGAAAAAAAAATTCATTTGAATGTAATATTTGTTTTGTTGTTATTTTTCAATAACAAGAGTAAATTTAGGTATTGTATCAAACATTTAAAACATAGTTTAGATTTTTGTTATCTCCAAGTACCTCCCTAAATCTACCTTTATCTAAGGGCAAATTTGTCATATTCGGCTTTCACCTGAAGTACAGTATACTATTTTTAAGAGATTTTTCATAAAAAGTGATCGAATAAACATTAGTTTTTTAAATAAATTTAAAGCAAGCGAAATATTTGCTAAATTTACTCTTGTTTTAGTCATCATTATTTGTGTTAGTTGAAAGTGGAAGCTCGTTTAAATAAATTCAAATAATCAACTCGAAATTTTTTTTTTTTTAAAGATTGTGTGTTTTTTCTTAATCGCAAAGTCTATGAGAGAATAATCATCCAGTGAACAAATTTTATCGCTATTGTACATTACATTATCAAGTGTATTTTTGTAGCTCAATTTATGGAAATTATTCTCTTCATAAGTAGTTGTATTCGTAAGAAACAAAAATTTAATAATAAATTAGTTGAGTTAATGAATAATGAAAATGACGAGGTTCCACTTTTTCCAATATTTGTGGCTGCTTTGTACTTAACGCTACTGCAAGCATGGAGTGCAAGGTTTAAATGTTTAACTAGCTGAAGAGAAAGACAAATAATAGTACCCATTTATAAATTTATGAAATGAATACAATTAAATCATAAATAATTATCAGTTTCGTAACATCGAATAAAAGTTTATATTATGCAAAGGTTAACCTATACAGTATAATACATAGTTTAGAAAACAACTGCATTGTAACTTTTTTCAAAAGGAAAAATAATAATATTAAATTTTTTATAAAGGAAATACTTTTGTTATACTTGAAAAAAAAAATTTTTTTTACTTCGCATAACTTTATAATAATGCAAATAAATAAACATTTCTCCGAGCTTTGAACTTTACTGAAATTAAACTAAGCTTTTAATTTCAAAACTTGAATTAGAACTAAATAGAATATAACAAGGAAACGTTAAAGTCATATATTGCGCTTTTATATTTTCTAAGCTTTAAATTTATATTAAACTAAATCAAAAATTTTAATTAAAGCTAAACAAAATATGACATATAATAGATAATAAAATGCATGTTACGTCTCTACATTGCATTAATTTTCGTTTAAAACGTGTTTCATTTGGTTATCGATAGCATTTTTTATTCTTAAAGACAAGCTATCGCACAAAAATTTTAATTAGAGCTAAACAAATAATATAGAATAGATAATAAAATATATATCATGTCTCCACGCCTTATTAATTTTTCTTCGAAACGTGTTTTATTTGGTTATCGATAGTTTCATTTTTTCCCCCCAGAAGACAAGTTATGAGTTGTCTCACAAAAACTTCTTTCTCATGTTCAGAAACTTTCTAAGTAAAGAAAGAAAGTTTATAAAAATAGAAATTTCCCAACTATATACAAATTTCACGTCGAACTAACACAGATATATAAGCGATAAAAATCAGCGATGAAACCGTGGAAAATTTCTGTTGATACTTCTCCTCGTCTCTGTCTTCTTTTTTTTTCTTTTTGTTTGCAGATCCATCTACACCAACTGCATGATATCAAAGCACCAGAAAAAGAAGAAAAAAATATAGCACAAGGGCTGTATTCCCCGGGCAGTGTAGATCGAAGAATGCTACCCACGAAGCTTTTGTAAAGAGCAGTCATATATGAATGCAAAGTATGAAATCTCCCTGCTAGAGGGATTGAACACTGCTGCCTATTCATAATTTTGCTTGCTATTCACACCTTAATATTAAAAAGAAAAATATCAACAAAAAAAATGGAGGGAAAAATATCGATAAAAGAAATCCGCGGTGAACTTTTTATAAGCATTTTTTAAACCAATTTTGTCTGCTTTCCAAAAAGCCATATGTATACTAATATTATAAAATTTTTCAGTTTCTAATAGACACAACGAATTTTTATGTAACGTTCATTTTATGTAAAAAATTGTCCAAGAATTTTAATATTTATGCAAACTTAGCTGTTTGTCAATGGTCTCTATCGTAATAATTTTTATATTACTGTCTGTTGATACAAATCAAGGTGAATTAAATGTGTATTAAGTTTTTTTATTGTTCTTGAAATTATTTTTGGGTATAAATATTAATCAGTCAATGTAGACAAAGACTATGTTTGACGGAATTACACTTGGAAATGCTAATTTGGTGAAGAAAAAATTTTCTTTCAATACTTTTTATTTTTGAATTAATACAAAATTAAATAAAAAAAATAAATAAATAAATAGTAAAAGATTCAAAGTGTTATTGTTTTGCAAAACACTTAACAGAGTTTTAAAGTATGGAATAACAATGTAGTATAGTTCATACAGCCGTTCTTAATGTCAGATATTTAATATGCGGCATCGAGCTAAATTGAAATATGGGGTATTACATGAATGAAATGTGTATAATGACATAAATTGGAATATGTATAGTTACATTAAGTGAAATCAATATTTACTGTTATATTTCAAACCATAAATAAGTTACGAATAGTTCAGGACGGGTACGATTAGGAAAGAGTAACAAACAAAAAAAAAGAAAAAAGAAAGGAATTTTAATATTTGACAACATTTTAAATACGACTGGTTCATTATCAGTACATACGAACACAAACGAAGACTCCTTGTGTAGTAAATGGTGACTGATACGCGTTAAATCTGTTGAGTCACCAAGTCCTCCATGCTCCCATAACAAATCATACCTCTGGGGGTACTGATCCAGGAATTTCCTTATCTTCTGAATTGGTTCAAAATTACAAGGCGACGGAGTTGATCATTAGTAGTCGTAAACTCAAAATTGGGTCGGCTGTTCAACGACGGATATAAAATAAAAAAATGCGAACACAAAATATGTGTCATATTTTAATATTTAATTTCGAATTATTAACATGAACAAGGCTTCCTTCACATGATTTCGAAAAAAAAAAGAACTTGATTAGCGATTACTGTCACCTTGAAGCCATGTATATAGCTAATATATCAACGAATAAATAGAGTAAAAAAAAAAATTATAATATAAATATATACGTTAAAATCGAATAAAATTTTGTTAAGTAACTACTGAAAAAAAAAAAAGGAAATCATAGTTAATTGAAATTAAACCGCGAAAGGCAAAATAAAACAAAACTAGAAAACTAGCATTAAACTAATTCTAGAATTATAAGTCTTATGCAGCTGAAAAAAATGTTCTGTAAACATATTGAAAAAGTTTAAAACAACAATCTAAACCAAAGATTTTGCGTACAAAAAAGATGTGATAACCAAAATATAATTTCTGATAAAAAATAAGGTAATAATTGAGAGAATGCTACAATTTTTCTACCGACAAGAAAATATTAAATATATAGCAAGTAATGCGTTCTTGAAATAAGCATTAGAAATAGCGAATCTTTTTTTTTTCTTCGTATTTTTAAATTTTTGTGTATATATAAAATATTTTAAATAAGTCACGGTTATTTAATATATCATTACTGTCATTATTAACCACTATTACAATATATTAAGCTATATCTTTCTCCCAGGATTTTAAAAATCTCTAATCGTAGTTTTCCTGAAAAACGTGTACAATTGTAATTTTTTGTGTATAATATTTTGCGTCGATATTCAAGCGTCTATTACATTTTTTTGTTCAATTAAAATAACTGAATATAATTTAAATCCACAAAGTCTGGGTAATTTACTGATAACAATGGTCTTGCTTGCAGACTTTGAAGATTATAAATCAAATAAAATAGCCGTTTTAAATTAGTTCTTAATTTCCCCGTTTCAAATTAGTTCTTAATTACTTAATTTCAAATTTAACCTGCATTTTTATATGCAAAGTTTTGTCATTATATTAGAAAGAAAAATACAAACTTTCTTCAGATAAATCACTTAATTAGACAGTAGCATAAAAATCATAGAAAAAAATTAGAATTAATGAAATTAAATTATAATGAACAGAATTCTCAATTATAACTTATTTTTAAATTTGTCCTACTTCTCTGAATTGTTAGTAATGTTTTATTGCTCGTAAAAGGTAGAAAACAGAAGCTGCTTTTAAACAAATAAATAAAATAGACAGTCCTGTGAAAATCCCTGAAAAGTGTTTATGGTAGCTTTTCAGAGAAAATATACAGATTTTACAATCCCTCCAAGAAAAAGAGACCCCCTTTCCTTTCCCTACAGATATCATCAGGTGAAAGGTCCTGGGGGGCATTGGGGGTCATCTACTGTCCTTTGTTGCGTCAGTTTTACAGCATCATAAAACATGGCGACAAGAGAGAGGGGGGTGATTTTTAATCAGTGTTATTACCTCACGTGACCAAAACAAGACCGGTGGTCCTTCAGGGCAATGGGTAGGGGGTGGTAATAGGATGATTGTATAACCGCCCTTTGTGAACATAAGAAAAATCTAAGATTCATTTAAAAAATTCTCAAGCATGTTTTGTCAACAAATATTATGTCTTCATTTATTTTTGTGTGTGCTAACAGAAAATTTCTTATGGATATTATTTAAAATATGAATTTTAAGAAAATATGGATACTTTTATAAGAGGTAATTTTTAAATAATTCTTATGATTGTAGCAATTTTAAATTATTTACTTTTGTATTGCGTATCTGAAAATAGTAAACTCACAAAGTTGTGTGTCCTTAAATAAAATGTTTTTCTATATTTCTTTATATAAAATGTCCTGAACCTAACATTAGATTGATCTTTATCTTTCTTAGAATCTAATCTAAACCTAAACGCAGATAATACAGAAAACATTTGAGAGACGTGTATCATAAAATTTATTCCATTCATTTTGTTTTTTTCATTAATTCGTTTATATAGGAGTACAGAGTCTAATTTTATTTTATAATTATTATTATTATGAGTAATTATTAATGGTGCCTTAATTATCTTGCTATTTTAACGATCATGTTACATTAAATAATAATTACGTAAACAAAATGGAAAAATATTTCTTTACATTAGATAAGATTTAATAAAAATTTTTTATCCCAGTTGTAAAATTTAAAATGGGAAATTAAATTTAAACTCATTTTTTAGTTAAAACATATTTTTTAAGATCTTTTAAATTTCGATATTTGTTAAATAGAATTAAAAAATGTTAAAAGCATTTAAATATAAGATTTTCAAAATATATTGTTTTTTGATTATATATTTAATGTAATTATAAAATCAGTATTTATTATTTGTTTTCGCAAATAATTGTTTCCCATCTGAGGAGAAATTTTTATTTAAATTTTTTTTTCATATAATTTATTTAAGAATTTTTTTAAATACAATATATAATTTCTTTATAGTTTGTATTTTAAAAATGTTTAATGCGATTGTATAATTAGGTTAATGGAATTTTAATAACACTATCATTCAATTCATTTCAATTACAATGACGTCATTACGAAATAATTGTAAAATAATATTGTTTTTCTTCCCATCCCTTTGCTTTTAATGGCAAAAAGGTTCAAAGGGTTTTTGTAACTTATACTGTAAGAATATTGTAAAAATTTTGATTTTTTTTTTCCTTCCCTTGTTTTGTTAAAAATTAAAACAGAATAGGAACGCTTATTTCTCAAGGACCTTTCTAATGTCCATTAAAAAGAAGAAAAAAAAATCAAATTATGCATTAACAACTATTTGGTTCAAAATATCAAATAGAATTTAACTATAATGCTTATAAAATGGTATTTTTAACTCGGAATTATGTATATATTTCACACTAGGAAATGTTTGTTTTGCATGCATAAACTTTGTAGCCACGCATTTTGCCGTCAATTTTGCTTTCAAAATACTTTAAAACATATTATATTCATGAAATGTAATCGTAGTCAACATTTAAGCAATAATTTTCCCCAGAAAAATTAAAATGCAGACATTTTCTAAAATAACTATGATAAAATTAAATATATATTATTGGCCGACAATTTGTTTTTGCCTTATTCGATTATTTTTGTTTGAAAATAATAATTAACATTCTTTATTCAAAATAGCTTTAAATATATGGGTATTATTTTTTTAATACTAACATTTATGAAGAGTTTTCAGAAATATTTAAGAAACACTAATGAAAATTTTTTAAGCAAATGTACAATTAATTATAAAAATGTATTTGTTTGTTTATTAATGATGTGTAAAACAAACTCAAATTGTCTTATAAAATAAAAAACGAAATTTTTTCTCAAATTAAATCAAGAAACACATTCGTATATCGTCACACTATTTAGTTGAACCCTCCTACAAAAAATCTAAACTTATCACGTTTTCCAATTTAAGAATTATAGTGAAATATTTACACTAAAAAATTAGTCTAAAGGAAAATATCGAAATCTAAGAATTCCGGAAAAATCGATAGCCTAGACTTTTCCCGACAATCCCTCTGCAAGGAGCCTCCAGGATTAGGTTAGGTTACTTTTCCAATTTATTCTACATTGTTTTAGTTTATCGTTCATTCATCTTATTACGTCAAATGAAAATCTTGTACACAATGCTAAAATTATTCATTTGAATTGCGCTTATGTAAACAAATGTACAATTTGTGTATTTGCAGGCGGACAACAATGAATGCCAATTTGTATCTTTTAATGTTATAAGCAATATTCAGACTAAAACAGTATAATTCCTCCGTCAAAGATTGAGGGCCATATTCTTCATTTAAATTACACTTATGTAAACAAAATATATATTTTATTTTTGAAAGCAAAAATATGAATGCTGATTTTGTAGCTTTAAATGTATTACGTAATATCCAGATCAAAACAGTATGAGCGTCAACTTTTCTTTTTTATTATCAAAGATAGGTGATAAAATTTTTCATTTGTATTGTGCCTGCGTAAACAAACTACACTCCCCCCTCCAATAAAAAAGAAAAGTTATCTTTATCATGTTTGTAAACCTTATTTTTTTTAATCATTTATAAAAATATGCTAAGAATTTTGAGGTCAATAATTATTGGACCACTTCATTATGATAATTAAAGAAACAAAATTTTTACATTTTGCTTAAGTTATTATCATACTAAAATACATTATTATAAATTATAAAACAGGCATTACTTTAAATAATGTTTACCTGAGTTTTGTTTATTAAAAATTTTCATTTCTTTTTCCTACAGATTATAAACCACATGAATTCTTACTTAGCGCGAAAAAAATAAGAAACATGATAAGTCTAATTATATTAAAAATAGTAATCCGATTGCAAAATATAGGGAAAGCTAAGAAAAAAAAAAACAGAAGCACAAATTAAAAATTAGGCATAATTTTTATTTCGATGCTGCATTATAATCAGAGTCAAGAAAAAAAATGTTTTTTTGCTTTGTTCTGTCATTGATATTAATACTCGTCTAAGCCTGGAAAAAAATTATAAGCTCTTATTTATCAATTTGCTTTTCGTACATTGTTTTTCTTTAGCTTTATAATATTATAATGTATATAATCTAATATTATCTGAAGCACACTAAAATATTCCGGATCAAAATACAGTATTAAGTACTGGAACTTCCATTTTACCGCAATTTTTACAGTAATATTTACTTAATTATAGTGATTCAATTATGTCGCTGTAATTATTACTGTAGAAATTGCGTTATATCAAATTTTTTGTTCCGTAACATGTTCTGATAATAATGGACTTAACGGTAAAAGTACCGGCACATTGAGAGACTGTATTTTTTACCGTTATTTCATCTGGAATTTTTTACAGAGTATAAGCAAACAAATTTCCACGCATTTTATTTATTTATTTTTTACTATTATTTGAAATTTGTTTTGAAAATGATAAGCTCTCTAATCAAAAGTAAATTAATAAAAAAGTAAAACATGCAGTGAAATTATATTTCATGACTTCAAATACAATTGCTTTAAGAATATACACAATCGGTACATGAAGAATATGTTCAGATTCTTAACTTTAAATTATCTGTTTAACTAAAATTGTCTGTTTAGATAATTATCTGTTTAGCTTTATCAAACTATTAAAGGCTATGGCTCATCCAAAAAAAACTTATCGAAAAACTTCACCGCCTAAAGAAAATGATCAACACAGTTATCGCTTAAAATATTTACATCACCCACATTACATTTACCCCAAGATCATCCGTTAAGTGATGACGTAAGTCAACAAACGAAGAATAAGTTTGAGAAAATTACATAAAACTTCCTCAGGAGGAGGGTTCGCGGAAAAAAAAAGAACATTTCAATTTTGTTCGCGTTTTCTCATATTGCGGATATTATCTGGATGGATGTCTGTTTTTGAAAAAAGAAATAAAATATAGGAAGGTAGGAGAAAATATAGGCGTGAGGGTAGGGGAGATATCTTCATCCTCTGTCAGTATCTTTCCCTCGTCCCCTATTGGACAATTCAATCTCATTACCGACATAGATTTTTTTCCTTTTTTTCTCCTAGAAAAAGAGAACAGGAATAGATGTGAAAAGGAGAAATGGGGGTTATGCTAATATTTAAAAAGTTCACCACTCCGGAAAATTTATGTTTGCAGAACTTTTTTTATTATTTGATCTCAGTAACCAATTATATCATTTTATCTGCTTTTTCGAAACATCATTTTGAATGAGTTTTACCAAAAAAAAAAAAAAAAAAATTCGCGAATAAATTTTTATTCTTATATTTATAATTACACACAGGGCGTGAATTTTAAATGTTTACTTTAATTTATTTGGTAAAAATTGACTTTTATCTATACTGAAGAAATTTATTGACGTTGTTTATTGACGGTGCAAAAATACAGAGATAAAAAATAAATTAAGTGAAACCATTTTTTTGTTGCTTTAGTATATAATAATTCAGAAGAGCTGCACTTTAACCACAGTTTGACATTCTTTCTGTCATCAGTACTAAAAATAATATCGAAGTATAAGTTTTATGTTTTCTTTCACTGAGTGTAAAAAATATAAAAAATCTTAAAAGAGTTCTGCATGATTCACGATTAGCAATTAATTTTAGTTTTACGTCAGCTGCTAAACTGATCTGATAGATATTAATTACTATTAATTTTAACTAGAATTTCTGATTTACAATAGAATATTGAATAATCTGAGGTGAAAATTCTTTGTTCGAATTAAATAAAAAAAATTTGAAAAAGGAAAATTAAATATCAAAACTTGATTACGAAATGAAAAAATTATTTTCTCTTATCCGACTACATATTTCACAACAATTATCTGACGTTCATGACTATAGATTAACTATCCCCAGTTACATATGAATAAAGTATTAGGTTTACAATTTGATCAGACTGACCATGGGATGGTTGAGACATTTTTTTAACAATTTGTTTAACGTGAATGTGGATTAATTTCGCTCAAAGTTCCTTCATTTAACATCAAATTCTCCTTAGTACTTAACTCACGAATGTAACTCACCGTTATTTTTTATTTATTTTGCGTTGTATTAAAGGAAAAAAGGACAAAAAAAATATACAATTCAGAAAAAGTCGAGGGTAGTAAAATTCACCTGTAAAGTGGACTTATAACATAGTCATAGGAAATGATGTATTCACCAAATTTACAAATGTAAGAATAAAACTAATTAAAATTGTTGTATCAAACTTGACGAAATTTGTGAGGAAGAACTATTAAGAACGAAAGCGATATTTAATTTTGTGTTTGTTAAAATAATTCTAATTTTTAAAAATATTATAAGTAAAAACTATAGGCATCTACTTATTTATAAGTAGTAATAATTTGTATTGATAATTAGTACTTAATAATACCACAATGACATCCACGTTTAAGAAGTACACTGTTAAAATTTCGTTCCAATATTACGGTAAAATAAGCGACTGTCGTCCGTCTATCTAATTAACCGGAAAGTGGTCAAACTGTTTCTCGGTGTCGTAAAAGAGAGGAAATACCTGTTTCTTTTGTTTTAAGCAGCCTTATCATTTTTGCTTGAATGTCCAGGATCTCAAACTGGGGAGCTCCGGACACTGAAAACTATTTGTTCAAGGGACTCCAACCCACAATCTGTCGGTCATGAGATTGACAGATTGGCTCTCTCGGGTATAATATGTAACCTGTTGCGAGGAACTAAATGACTTCATTAGATGGGCCTACTTGGCTGATACTACAACTTGGCTACTTGACTTGAACAAATTAGACTGATTAGGCAAAATCAGTTATTAAACTGTATTTCTCACAGTTAACAGTATGTAACAATTATAAAAAATAACAACTAAATAAATTTTTATTTTACCCTTTTTTCCTAGAAATTTCTAACAGTGTAGCATACATAAAGCATATCCGATCTATTAATTTAATTTTAATTTATCGAAGTTGGCAAATGACTAACCATGATATCATTTCATGAAGATTAAATTTTAATGTTAATTTATTTGCTTTCAAACCATTAAAATGTCAAAAAATTGAAAGATAATTTAAATTTTGTGTACAGCCCCTCTATCAAAGCAAGTCAGAAGGACTAAAGAAAAGATAGGAAGGCAAGCCTGCATTACAGTGATTGGGAAAGCATTAGGGCACGTTTTAAAAAGGAAAAGCATCCTGAAAGATTTATACTCCCTAACACAAAGTGAAGCCAGTCAGGGCTTAGAATACGGGAGAGGGGAGAAAGAAAAGCCACGGCCGGGGCTTTTCTGTTTATCAAAGAACTTGCTCCGGGGCTACAGACAAGTAGAGGGGAAAGAAAAGTCGAAGAGGGGGAAGTGAATAACAGGAGGGGGCAGTCAAATAAGAGAAAGAAATGGGAAATGGGCGAAATGATTACGAAACTTGCACTTATTTTGTTTTTTAAAGGAAAGGAGAGTTTCCCGAATTTTGTGAGAATTGCCGGACGGCGGAGGAAAACAAGATAAAAAAAAAACGGAAAAACGAAGTAAAAAATTTACTTGAGCTTCTTCCAAAGTGGAGTGTTGGAAAGTTTGTGATTTTGGTCTTTTTTTTTATTCTTTTCCAGCTCTTCAAAGTTTTAAAGAAAGCATAACAGACTAGAATCTTACGATTTAGCACTTATTCTTAGTTGTTTCTTAAAATATATATTCTAATTGCATCACATATTACCAAAAGTCATATTTCAGACAATGAAAAATAAGATTCTAGATACTATATTTACATTTTTTTTTAAAAAAAGAATTAATATACATGAATTAACTAAGATATGAAAATATTTTTAAACGTAACAGAATACTTCTCAAGTTATTAACAATTATCTGTTATTAAAATTACCTTTTCGTTTTAATATTAACCATTTTTTTAAAGGATTTAAGTAATTGAAGGGTAATGAACTAACTCTATATGGTTTTAACAATATTACAGTCTACCTATTATCTTAAATAAAGGTTACTTGCTCATTTTATTAAGTCTTAAGTATGTATCTATAATACTAAAAATAACATTGACTGTTAAAAAAAAGTGTAACGCAACTTTTTTGCACATTTAAGCTATGGTTTTATATTCAAATACAGAAATACTCAATTTATCTTTCTAATCTAAAATCAAGTACTTATTAATAATTACAATTTTAATTTAAGATACGTAGATTTCTAGAGTAATTATATTGAATTTTATAATGAATTATTGTATTGAAATTTTGTATAGTTTACCAATTACGGAAATCTCTAAATAATTATTGCAAAAGCCAGAAAATGTACTCTACAATTTGAGTTGAAAGGAAACACTTCTAAAAGAGGGTTTGCGGGTTGCCTTTGACCCAACCACTCAAAGGGGGCTCAGATTACAAAGTCGTTTGCGGTCCATCTGCAAGAGCCATGGACTTAAACTTTTTTTCAGCACCTTAATGAAAAACGGCTGTCACCCTATCAGGAGCACCCTTCTTAAGCAAGCGGTACTCTTTCAAAATAGATGGAAAGAGTTGCTGTTGAAGCAGAAATAATGCGTTGCCTGTTGTTGAACTAACAGCAGTAATTCTACTGTTATTTCACATCATTTGAGTAGGTGCTAATATATATCCCCTAATTTAATAAATCGTGAAAAACCTGGTTTGAGCAAGTATTTTTTTTCTCCCTATTAACACATTATTTTATGGTCCTTTTAAACAATTTTTTAATTAAACATTTATTTTACATTAATGCTATCATTTTATCATTTCTTTAGTCGAATTTGAATACACAGTAAACTTAGCGCTATTAAGCTGCAATTATGACAATTTTAACAAACATTTAAAAACCTTTTTATATATATGAAGCTCATGTTTCATTCGAACTTCATTGACCTAATACACTATTTCATGTCAAATGACTGAAAAGTTTAATTTGCAAAAAACGGAATCTAGTAAAAATCTCAACAAATATACTAGCAGAAAAATATTCCAAAGTTACATTATAATTTTTATATAATGTAACTTTGGAATAATTTTCTGTTATATCTGCATTATAACTCAAACTACAATTAAATTAATATTTTAATCATTTCTCAACATTTTTTTCTATTGTTGTCAATTTGAACCAAACTGCTACCCGCAGTAAGCGCATTGCAGTTAAGCTGCAACCGTGTGCAACTAAACATATACTTTAAGAGTCATTAATAACCTAAAGCAAAAGATTTTTTTGAATATAAGACCTGCATAACATCTATTTGAACAATATATACATAGTGCACAGGTTAACAGAAAAAGGACGTAAGACAAAAATAATTGATGAAAAATAAACAATTAAGTTTATCGATGGTAAAAGTGAATGTCAATAAATAAACAATGGCTTATTCCAACAAGTTTGTAATTACAACGTCATTTTATATTGATGTTTTGCCTAATTTGAAACGATCACTCAAAGCTGGGTGTCTCAACACGAAATTATAGGAGCTACTTAGACACTGGATGTGTATAAGGTCTAAATGAAAATGTGACATAAGTTATAATAAATTGTTTGATTAAAGGTAAATAAAAAAAAAACCTGGTAAAAATAAATATTAAGTTTGTCATAGGTTAAGCTAATTAGAATGTCCGGTAATACACTGAAAGTAAACAAAGGCTCATTGCAACAAGTTTATAATTCTAACGCCATTTTTAATGAATGTTATAATTTTAGACTTTCTTTTGTCAAATTTGAAACAGACAAACTATTGCGCGTGCAATTTTAGTTGCAAATTACAATTTTAAAGTGTATAACAACAAAGTCCTTACTCCTTATCAACTCCTAAACAAACACTTTAAATATTTATGCACTTTTAGAAATTTCACTAAAAAAATTGATTAATAACAATTTTACCATATTAAAACAAAACAGTCAAATACTCATAAATAAAATGGTATTCAAACTGTTAACCGAGAGAAAAACCGGGCATTAACTGCTTTTACCTAATACGGTTAAACAACCAGAATTTTTTCCGCACCAACTAAGCCCACTTTTTGAAACCACTTAGTACCTTGTAGCTGGGTACATATTATAACCGAGAGGGCTAAGGTTCGTGTCCCAGCGTTGCGCAGCAGCAGTATTTCCCCCATTGTCTTCAAAACGTAGAGAGTTGCCATAATCCTTGTATTCCCCAATTTGTGTCCTGCACTCTCTAATGGCCATTACTTAACGAAGAGCCTAACTCCGATGTCCAGATGAATTTCTTTCTTACAGTTTTGAAACCATGCTATTTGTAAACGGTGAAAAACAGTACAGCTTTGTATTCATTGCTTTATAACCATACTACTAGTAGAAAACGGTTTCAAAACAATAAAGGTAAAGAATGATCTTTACCGTTAATTGGATGGACAGACTGTTTTTGGTCATTTTACCCTAATTGTAGAATGAAAATTCTAATAGTGCTCTTCAAAAAATAAAATAATTTGGTTCGACAAAGACTATAACAAGCCTGTTCGACTTTGCTCGATAACTGTGAATTAGTGGAAATTTTTCATATAAAGAAGAAAATACTCCAGTCTACAATCCATATAAGAAAAAAAAAGCATCTAAGCACACATTCTTTAGACAAAAAGTTTAGCCATTAATGCGACAGTAATCACTCACGTAAGTAGATTTGCACTTCGTGCAATGAATAGTAACATTTACGAATTGCCTCATTCGTTATTAATAGGCTAACATTTTCTTTCCGATTTCTTACATTACTTTTTCCTATTTATTTCTTCTTCCTCAGTGACTAGTAGGAATTGACCTTTAGAATGATAGAGACGTGCTTACGGGGAAAAAAAACTCCCGTTCCCATTTTTATTTAACTCACTTTCCCCTTTCGCTACCGAAAACACAAAATCCCCAAATTGAAAACTACCCAAAGCATTGAATAGACGAAATGGTGTGGGGGTGTACCTTGGCACAACCCGCACAAACTCACCCTTTTTTTTTCTCCTTTTTATTTCCTCTGGAGGATTTAAAATTTAAAACAAATTTCAGGAGGGAAATTTTGCAAACAATAAATCTGATTCTTAGCAGGTTCCAACTCTAAATAGGAATGGTAGAGAAAGAAAAAATCAGGAATGAAACTAAAATAAAAAAAGAACGATAAAAAAAAAAATATCGGAAGAGTCTGAGTCTGTTTATAACCAAAAGGGGCTTTCTCCGACTCCTCTTCCCCCTACTGGGGCTTTTCCTTCCCAGCTGAATCTGGATTAATTCATGAGCTACGGGGTTTGGGAATCCCACCCTCCCTTTAGGAAAAGAGGAGGGCACCGGGCGAGGCCCACCTATAAATCAAGTAAGTTGGCATGTTTGGATGTAATGTTCCCAAAGGAGAAAATGCACGCCTGCTCTGACGAATAGCCTAGAATGCAAAGGGCAGGGAAAACCCAAGAAAAGCAAAGGATTGTTAGAAACTGGAAAAGATAAACTGAAAGGATTTGGAAAACTGCGTCACCCCGATATGGAAATTTTGCTTAACACCCTAAAAGAGTCATACGAAATAAGTGATCTAGATAAAGTAGTGGAATAAATGTTTGGGTGGAATTTTTCGGAAAAGTTTTGTTTTGAATCAAGGATCTGAATAGATATTTTTTTTTTATTATTATTGAAAGAGCTTTTTTTAATATATTGTAAATAAGTATCAATACTTGTAAAATAATGAATATTTTGTTTTTCATCAAGTACACTTATTAAACGTGCATCGTTAAGTAAATGAAATAAAATAAATCCGTTTGGCTTTTAGATCTGAATTTACTTTATGTCATCTGAAATTTCACGCCATTTTTGACATTTGTGGCGTTTTTAATCATTATTGCAACACTTTTTTCATTATTATATCATTGATACAAATCAGTACTTAGCAAAACAATTTATAATCATTTATGTATTTAAGTTTGAATAAAACTAAAAATGCAACATAAAAATAATAAATTAACAAAAAATAATAAAAATTTCAGTAAAAGTTAGCTTTAAAAGTTTTGTTTCAAATTATGGATCAGTAAAGATTGTTCTGTGAGAATTTTTAACAATAACTGAAGTTTCATGCAAGGTTTTTTTTTAAATTTTATTATTATTATCACGTGAGACTTATATTTTGAATAATACAAAGAGGAGCTAAGTCTTGCAAAATAAGTAATTATTTTTTTATTTAAGTACGTATAACAAAATATGCTAATTATATTCAAATAAAATACTACTGTCATGTGGTCTAAAGCGGATTAGGAGATTCGCTAAAGAATCGTAATAAACGGTATGATGGAATAATATATTATTATAACAACATTATTATAGCCAAAAGTATATATATAAAAAACTCTTTCATTACAACAACGGAAAACAAGTCTCTAAAAATGATGTCGAATATTTTGCTAATTAAATGTTCCAAGGTCTAAACATTCAAAAATGTTTTTTAACGCTGATGTATTTTTCACCTACACTTTGAATAAATTTTTTATATTAATTTAATNTAGATAGATAGATATATATATATAGCATATAAAATAATAAAAAATAATAGGCACACTATTTCTACACCTCCAGAATTGTTTGAAAATGTAAAAAATATCAGAAAATAATCGTGAACATCGAAAATTTTGATGCCCTTATAAGTTATTCAAAGCTATTTTCATGTAGTACTACTCACGTAGAACGATATAAAATTCTCAACACAAGAAAATAAATTTGAAAATCAAAACTTATGACAAAAACGTATTATAAATACAAATTTCTAAAAAATTCAAACACAAAATCCCAACTTCCTCAGAAACTACTAAATCAAATTTGTTCGTCTAGATTATATCTTTATTTATTTATTGCTAAATTCCTAATTAAGTTTTGGCTTTCAGAGCTATTTTCCTGTTATAATTTGCATGTGGTACGATGCAAAATTCTAAACACAAGAAATAAATTTAAAAATCGAAATTTATGACAAAAACTTATTTGAATATTTATCACGGATCAAAAGTCTCACTATTATAAAAACAAATTTGCAAAAAAATTAGAAACAAACTCCCTAATACCTTAGAAACTACTAAATAAAATTTATTCGCCTAGATTATATTTTTACCAATTTATTGCTTAGTTCGTAATTAAATTTTGATATTCAAAGCCATTTTTACATGTTATAATTCGTATGTAGTACGATACAGGATATAAATTTGAAACTCGAAACTTATGACGAAAACTTATTTGAATATTTATCACAGACAAAACGTCTCGTTATTATAAATACAAATTTCTAAAACAAAATTCCAACTTCCTTGGAAATTACTAAATCAAATTTTTTCGTCTAGTTTATATCTCACAAAACAACATATTCAAAAATTTTTTTCCAAGATAAGTATTTTTCGCAAGAGTAATTCGTGTAACAATAGAGACATAGCTTACATGGCAATTTTAGTCACGGGATAAAGCGGTAAACGGAAAAAGAATTTTCACCGGAAAGTTTGATGAAACTCATAGATGACATACAGTAGGCAACACAGATGTCTCCCAACCCTCGTAACTCCATATGAATCTCCCGTTCCAGTTTTGTCCCTTTTCAACGCTGTAATCTATGATAGTTGTTAATGTGTTTTATGTTGCCAGACGCCATAAAAGAGAACAATCAGTTTACAAGATGGCGGAGACGGGAAGTTTCTCAAAACAACCGTAGGGGGGCGTGACAGTCGATATCTAGCATCTTCATCCCATGTCATCCACTTCCTCCTTTATTTTTCTCCTTTTCTAAATGCTGAACTGAATGGAGTGTTTCCACAAAAATTCTCATAAGTTTTGAGACTACATAAATAGTAAAGAGAGGTTTTCCTGCTCGTGTAACCATATAAGAAGAGAAAATATATAATTTTAAGCGCTCGTCTATAAAAACGACTGTTTTCTGTTTACTTAAAGACGCCTTAATAAATAAAGCCAGGATGTTTTATAATTTTTTATGAACATGACATTTTGCGATTGATCAAGTTTATATATCGTCTGTATTACACATTTGATCACCTTTTCAAAAAATAATTTTAAATTTTGAAAGAAATATTTTAATACAAACATTTAAATTGTTAAAAACAAATCAATATAATTTTTTGTGTTTTATTCAAAAGTTTAAAGTATTGACTTTCCTAAAATAATTTAGACAAATTAATTCTTTAAATTGTTTAATAATCACTTCAAATTTTTAAATACATAATTATATTTCTCTTGCCAATTATTTCTTCCATGAAAACATATTTCAAAAATACCTTCCCTTCCCTTAAAATAGTAGATGTACCTAAAAGAACTATTTATTAGTTTAGAGAGTCTTAAGGAAAAGAAAACGGAGAAAACACTTCTGGTAAAATTACCGTGGTTAATGACATTTCTGGTAAGAGAAAAAAATCTGATAAATAAAACTCGGAATTTAAACATTCATTTGGTAATTTTCTATTGATACGGCAACGGCTTTCCGAAATTCTCGATTTCAAATTAATAGTTCTTATTACCGCACATTTCGTAAAAAATGAAAAACTTAAAAGTAAATTTAATGTAATAAATAGTATTTGTACCATGATCTAAGTTACGAAACTTGCGAAATTTTAGCACATATTATAAAATCTTATTTTATTGCTTACTTCACCATAACCATTACCAAAGGGTTTCGGTATGAATTAGCTTGCTTTTTGATGTTCCCGTTGAGCCAGAAGCACGGTAAATTTTACCATATTCTAGTAGTTCAGACCCTGCTATTGTTTTTCAGGTTATATTAAATTTTACTATGCTTTATTCATTCTTTCTAGTTAAGTTAATTATTTATTTTATATATATAGTTCTTAAGAGAATGCATTAGCCGCAGAATTTAGCCAGACATATATGACATATGTGTGGCTGTATAACCAAAATATACAAAATTTCTCTTATATCACAGTAGCTTGTATTTACCTGCTTAGCTATAAACATCGTTATACGGAAGAAATAGGAAATAGACGACCAGATAAGTTATAACGGTACCATTTTATCAAATTAATATAGAAATCAATTTTCATAGCAAACCAAATATATGGGAATGCTTAGAGCTTAAGAATTCTTTAAAAAGTGAATGAAGTAATTTTATTGAATGAAATATAGATAAGTATAAGTGGCAAACAAGTGGATAGGGCAGCCTTCGGTTAGTTTCTTTGCGTAGGCATCTAAGGCCTTTTCCCATTCATCATGTAGAAGAGGATGCATACTTAGAAACTGGTTACATTAAGGGGAGAAGTTCAAATTGGAGCAGTGAGAAAAATGACACTTTGTCATCGTGCTCCAAAAAGATGAACTGTGGGTGTGGAAAAACGTGGCAGCAAGAGGAGTTGAGAATGATCAACAATTAAGTAGCCCGCTGTACTTAAGTTTGAAGTCTCGCTGTTTGTATGATAAGCAATTGGCATCACCAGACTCCGCGACTAATTTAACCCGAAGGAACCTATCGGCCGGCAGTAGAGTTCGCAAGAGCCCTACGTGCGATAAACGCTTCAACCAAACGGGTTCAAACGCAAATGGCCGACATTACATTTGAGCAAACGGACCTAAATGCTACTACCGAGAGGTTGATGCAAAATCACGTTCTTTATACTTTTTGTACGATCCCTTAAATCGGAGGAGAAGAAAAGGGAAAAATTCTGAGTGAGAGGGAAAAAAATAAAGATAGGGAATTTTACTGAAATAAGAGTCAGCAAAAAAAAAAAAAAAAACCCCGCGGGACATGAAAANAAAAAAAAAAAAAAAAAACTCCGCGGGACATGAAAAGGGATTGTGCATGGTGTATCGACGGCATGGTGTAACGGGCAATTTGATCGCAAACTCATTAGGAGTTAAGAGAAAAGCAACTATTTGTAACAGAAACTATTTAATAGCCTTAGAAAGTTTTTATTTTGTTGTTCTTTTACTTGCATTAAATAATTTTGAATTTTATTTGATCTCTTGAATATATTTAAAAAGCATTATCTGAATTATAAATAAAGAAAAATAATTATCAATCCTTTAATTTATTATTATTATTTCGCATTTATCTCTGGGATAACTTTTGATTCATTTTAATTATTTATTCTTATAAAATTTTTTTCAAACGATCAGATTAAGTCATACGTTTCCTTCAAAAAAAAAAAAAAGTAATAATAATTATTATTATTATTAGAAGCAAATAAATAAAAACAAAACATTAAAAAAATAAACAAAAAACATGGATCATACAAAAAATTAATTTTTAAGTCATAGCTTAGCTTTGAGAGCATTTTTTTAAGGAGAGAATGTAAACGACAAAGGCATAATTGCAACTATAATAATATAGTTTTGTGCATATCTTTTTGATAAAAATATAGAATTTAAAGTTCTCCTTTTTACTTAGGTCCCTTTAATTTTTTTGAATATTAATAACAAAAATAAATAACTATCACATGCTCAAAAATGCGTTTTAACGCCGAAGTCGGGTATTACAAAAATAAAATGCACTTTTTCATTATTATTAAATCTTCATGAGAATACCTTTACTGACATATAGACAACCACATAAGACTTCATAAATGTCAGCTATCATTTGAGAAGTTAATAGTTATGCTGTATTATGCAATCAAGAAAAGCCGATTTTAAGAAAATAACGACTCTATGATGTCATAATTCTACAATCATTCTAAACAGAAAATCTATATAATGACGAAACGTCATGAATTTGATGAAATCATACTGAGGTGTTTAATTCATTGATTCAATTTGAACTAAGTTTTAAAAATATGGTACAACACGTTCTAAAATTACTAATAATGCACTGAGAAAAAAAGTATAGTCGAAACAACCAAGATTTTGTGAAAATTGCCGTGCTGCTTCTATGGGAAGATAAAAAAAAAACTCTTTTTACCTACAGATTTGGCCATAATTTTCGTAGAATTAACAGTAAAATATTAATTTATAATGTGTGATAAAATTTGGTAATTTTATAGCAATTTTTTACAAAATGGCATAGAAATAATTTATTTGGATAAATTAACTTCTCAGCTTTTTATTTTTTGCTAAATGTGTGGTATAGAAACTTATAAATTTTGCAAACCGGTAAAGCGTTACCATACCATATAAGCGGAAAAATTCACTAATTTCAAATATATATATATATATATATATATATATATACACACACACANTTTTTTTTAACCAGAGAAGTCATTACCGTACAAGACGGTAATTTTAGCTGAATTTTTTTCTTCGTCGGTATAAGTTCAAAAAACATGAAAGTCAAAAATAAAATATTTGGTGGAATTAACTAGCGCATTTTATCCTACATCCAGAAGTTTACAAACTATAATTCAATTAAAACGACTACCCAGAACAGAATATTAAAATTGCTCCGATTATTATCATTAAAAATCCTCGATTATTATCCTTTTCAAACACTTCCTGATCTTTTAAACTTAGTTCCAAAGTTCTATTGATTCAATTTCTTCAAAAGATCATCAACAGGTAATGTTTTCATAATTGAATTTAGTAAAGAATAAAAGAAGAAATCCCAAAGGCACTAAAAATTTAGTTGTTTACTGTCTTTTAAGTCAGAGCACACTTTGATGCGGGCCTAAGCGTATTGACCTAGGCAGTAGAGTAGGGTGCATGCATGCCTTGCTTTCCAGAGGAGTCGGCAGCTGGAAATTGATTGGCGGTCACGTGAGCCTGGTCAATGCGTACTTTTGTGACTGGGAGAAGAGCTTCATAAATCTATGCAGACCCCCCGCGCCTGAAAGGAGCGCATGTAGCCAATGAAATTATAGCTTGAGAGCCCCATTTTCCGACTTTGGGGGTTATGCCCAAAGTGACATATTACGAAGTATTGCGAGTCAGAATTTATGAATTCAAAAAATAAAAAAGAATGTTCAACCAATGTAATCAGTAATTATTTAACTTGATAAATATTACTATACAATTTAAACACCCTGAGATTAATTTGAGTATGACAGAATAAATAATAAGCTTATTAACATAAGTCAACAAAACCCTCTTCAAAAAGAATGCCTAGAATAACGGCTTTAAAATAAAATGTAAACAACATAATATAAAAATGTGCTGATACTCAGGGAAATTAATTGTTCAAGAGGAAATTAATTGCTCAACTTAAAATTGGGATGCAAAAAAAATTTTACATTGAATGTTTACATATTGGGAAGCACTACATATTTTAATATTATAATTATTGTGTTTATTAATTCAACTAAAAAGGAATTAATGAATACATTTAAAATAATCAAGAAGATAAAAAATTCAAATAAAACTATTCGTAAGAATTCATTTATTATTCTATTTACATAGTAAAAATTACCTGTACGTCATGTTTAAACAGTCTGCAGATCAACTAAATATTAATCTATACATTTTAATATTATAATTACTGATTTTAGTAATCTAAATAATCACTGGGAATTGATGAATACATTAAAATTAATCAGGAAAATAGATTTCTTGTTAAACGTTTATGCCACAATTTATATTTCTTTTCCCAAGACAATTATGACATTGTTTTGTTTAACCCTTTGACGCAAAATTTTTATTAAACATATTTTTCTCACTTTTTTCATTATTTTAATAATTTATGGTTATGAAATACATACCGGTGTCATTTTTCTGTATTAAAAGTAAAATCTTCTAAGAACGGCTCACAAATTTTTTAAATTTACAGATATTTAAATGTAAGAGAAACAGTAATTCATCATTGAAATTTCTTTAATTTACAAAATCAGTATTGATAAATTTTTGAATATGAATGAAAAACAAAAAATTTCAAACTAGTTGTTTTGGACAATTTTTCAAATTTGCACTCATTTGAAGTTATAAGAAAATTAGCTATTCATCATTAAAATTACAAAATCAATTATAGATAATTTTCTCGATATTTCCAAAGGAGATTAATGAATGAATTTAAATTTATCCGGAGGATAAAATATTCAGAGAAGACAATTGTGAGACATTTATTTGCCCATTAATTACAGGACGCTTTAGATATAAATATCCCCTGTTTGCCATTAACATAATCCGCAGATCAATAAAAATATTTATGAATAATAGGGAAAGGCAAGGGAAAACAAAACATATGCATCACTTCATTCCTGACGAAAATACATTAATTTACGAAATTTATATTTCATAATTAAAAAAAATACTCTTAAAAAAAAGAGTTATCTATAATGTCCAAATTTTTGCATCCTTGAAGTTTCACATTCTATATTACCGAGCAAGAAACAGTTTTTGTCAAGTTACTATGGTTTATTCAAATTAACATTATTATTAAGTTAGCACATAAGTTGATAATATTACGACGAATATATAGTTCTACCTTAATTGTAGGTGTTATCGTACTGCTAATCTATGATTTCTCATTTAGTGTAAAAGTTTTGAGAGTATAATATTGAGATTTTATTCTATGTGCGAAAATTCTTTGAAAGTTAAAATATAGGCTTTAATAGCGAGTTAAAATAAGAGAGACCATTTTAGAGGCTAAAATGCTGCCTAAAGATAAAAATATTATAAATAAAATAGCTCTTTGAATCCTTCTCAACTATGTACATTACAATAGCTGAAAATGTCTTTCTTGCCTACTGTTTTAATCAAATGTGTGTAACTAGTAGAATCTCAGCTGGCTAGCAACTAACAAGAGAGCATATATACTCTATAATTCTTCCTCACAATAGCCGAAAACTTCCACTTTATTAATAATATATGTTATCTCAACTCGATTGAGACTCGACTCATGCATCTAGTATGATACAGGCAGTCTCAATCCGAGATCATAAATAAGAAAGATGCAATCTGTCGTACCTAAATGTCCTGCAATAGACAAATTTGGAGAAAAAAATTAGGAAGAACCAGCTCAGGAATCAACCATGTCGTTTAACCAGGTTAAAAAATTGTAATTTTAGCTGTGTTTCCCTGTAAAAAATTCTGAATCCCACTTCGGTAAAAAATACCGGCACTTTTTACAGTATGATTACCCAAGGAAAATAATGTTCTTCTTAATTTTATAAGTAAGATACCTTCTTAAAGTTTGATTTTTGCAATTTTTATTTACTCCATTTATGTATCACCAAAACTTTTATCATTGTTCAGAATTTTTTTTTTTTTCTAATTCAATATACTAAAATATTTTAATGCACTTCTGGCTGTTTATTCTAAATCTTTCTAACACTGTAAAAATTCTGGTATAAAGCACTGACTCTCATATGATTTTTCCGTAAAATCTATTTTACCATAAAATCCATTTTCATCATAAATTATACCGTAATGTTTCCTGTAATAATTAGTGTAAAATCAAGGAATCACTCAATGAAATAAATATTACAGTAAAAATTACGGTATAATATTTTACTGCAAAAATGGATTTTACAGATGATGCACCCAAAGTGTCGGTACTTTATACCGTAATGCGATCCTAAATGTTTAGCATTGTAAGAAAGTTTAAGAATAAACTGCCGGAAGTGCGCTAAAATGTGAGAAAAAAAACTATAAACAAACTATGAACAACGACAAGTGTTTTAGTTATATAGAGATATGGAAAATAAAAACGGCGTAGCAATTTTCCAAGCGACATACTTCTAGATACATTAAAAAATATGTATATAAAATTTGAAGTCTTAAAAAAATTCAGTATAATTTTACACACATAAGAAAATAGAAATGTTTTTTTAAATTCCGATCTTCAATCAATAATTTAAGACAAGAGAATAATCCCTTGGGCCTAAAGAAGCCAGTCTTTTCAAACCCCTCGCCGTGATTTGTTGGGACCTATTTATCTTTTTCGAAGAATTAAGACCGGCAATTAATGAGAAAATAAATTACGACATGAATCAATGTGACAAGTTGCCCGACTACCCTATGGCACAAGGAAAAGTATTAGATGCTATGGATAATTATTTTCCGAAGCAAAGAGAAAAGTTTATTCGCAGTTGAATTAATGATTAGATTTAAGTTAAACAAATCGAGTATTCCGCGCAAGGACTGATATTTATGAGAAGGTTTATAATTATTTCGGAAACGAATTCTTGAAAAGTTAGATGAGCAGAAATTTAGAGCGTGAAGGGGTATTGCTTTCCATTGCTAAGAACAATAAGCGGTTAATCAGTTTTATAAGAAACAATAAATCGTTAAAGAGTTTTAGAGACGTCATTGGTCGTAATTCAAATTGATTTCAATTTGCATTTACAGTTTAATTGTTTTTCTCGTTCATTTAGGATCCTTAATTTGTTTAAATTAATTGATATGGCTGCATACAAAAACTAATATTGAAAGTATTCCAACAATGCTCTTTTAAATGGAGTTAGTTTAGCTTAAATGGCAAGCTTAATAACATTAATGCCGTTTTACGAATCTAATAAATAGTGTTGTTTCATTGAAAATGTTACAGATAATCATTTCTATTATTGTATGTAAAATACTAAATTTATAATCTTTGACTACTAAATTTTTAGTCATACTTAATAACTTATTTTCAGGCCAGGTTAATTTCCTTGAAACTTTCAGAGTAAAGTTAATATTTAGGAAGTTTTCAAATCGCAATTAATTTTTTTAATTCTCAGGAAGTTTTCTGGCTATACATTTATGAAAGATTATTTCGGATTATTTCTGATTATTTCGGAAAGGAATTCTTGAAAAGTTAAGATGTGGTGAAATTTAGAGTGTGAGAATATAACATAGGAGCCTTCCATTGCTAAGAAACAATAAGCGGTTAATCAGTTTTAGTTTTCAAGAAACAATATTTTAGAAAAAGTTTTAGAGACGTCATTGGCTGTGAATTCTCAGCCAGTTACAGTTTGCTTTTCTCTTTCATTTAGGAAGCTTCATTTATTTTAATTAATTGATATGGCTGCATACAAAAACTAATATTGAAAATTTCAAAACAATGCTCTTTTAAATGGAATTAGTTTGTCCTTAATGGCAAGCTTAATAACTTAATAGATAGTTTTGTAATACATAATAAAGTATTAATAATAGATAGTGTTGTTTCATTAAAAATGTAATAGAAACTCTTTTTTATTATTTTATGAAAAATTCTAAATTTATAATCAAACTTGTTTTCCAATTTTTAAGTCAAATTTAGTATCTTATTTTTATGTAAGGTTAATTTCTACGAAGTTAATCGAAAAAAGTAATGAAGGTTTCGATCTGAATAAATTTCTAAAATGTTTTCAGTCAAAGTTAATTTCAATGAAGTCTTCTGACATTATTAGTTTCGTGGAAAGCATACAAAAACCATAATATTAGTTTTGTGGCAAATGGTATGCGTAATGAAGATATCAGTTTTGAGTTCCCACATATCTATTGATTTACTTAGTTGTTGCTTCAAAATTTTAGTCAAAATGCATTTCTAATTTTTGAGACAAAAAATTTTTTTTATTAAGTTTTCCATCAAAACAATAATGTTAATTTTTATATTCAAAACTGAAAAAATCTGTACCCAAAAGATGCAATCTGTATCAATGGTTACAGATTTTATTTCTTAACAGAAAAAAATGTGTCTTTTGACAGATTACGATGTAGTTTAACAGTAAATTTCTGTAGTTTTAGAGAACAGAAAATTTCCTGTAAGAAAATTATGCAATTAGAATAATTATGTTTTTTAATAGAAATTTTTTACAGTGTTGTCCTACTTTATTGCAAATAGCAATACAAACATACCATTCGTTCTTTAAATCTAATAAGTTTTAGCAAATTTAATAATGACATCCATTGTTGAATTGGGGAAACACTATTTAGTGGGAAAAAATAAGAATATGCAACACGATGAAATTGGTTTGTTAATATAATTAAAACGAAATGAAAAAAAAAACTTAATTCATTATTACTATAAAAGTAGCTATTACAGAAAAGTTAAAAATACCAATTTTAGCGAAACTTAAACATAACCCAAATGCTTACTGACGTGCATTTTAGCACGATCCATATCTGTAAGAAGAATTTAATATCCACATCTTTAACTTTTCAATATTTCCAAACAATCGCGCATTTTCATAAGTTCTAACAAAACATTTGTAGAGGGGGTTGTACAGGAAGAAAAAAATTCTTATAAAAGTACCGTAGTATTTTATTGACATCTCTGATTTCTTAAAGGAAAAAAAAATTCTGATAAATAAACCCAAAATATGCGGTATTTAAGCCACGTAGTTGCTAATTTTTCCTTTCATATGGCAACGGTTTTCCAAAAATTCTGGTTTTCAAAATTATAGTTCTTATTACGAAACCGAAAAAATTTTATCACATTATATTCTTTAATTTTATCACATGTTATAAAATCCTATATTAGCGTTATTTTTACCAAAACGGTTCGGTAAAACAATAACGGTTCTGGTAAAACATTACCAAAACGGTTTGTTAAAACAATGCCAAAACGGTTAGGAAAAACATTATTTTCTCAGTGTAAGGGACAGGTTTCTGTTCAATGGCAACTTAAAACCAGCAAAACGCATCAAGAAAATTGATCAATTTTAAAATTAAACGAATAAAACTTTCTAAGAAAACAACATTCACTTTATCGAATGAAATCTATTCTCTAGATTAAAAACTATTCAAGTTTGAAAAAGAACTTGGCAACAACTCCATTCATTTAAAATTAACTGCATAAAAGTGAATCTGAAGTAATCAGATTTAGACTCCGGCGTCGATGCAAAGAATCGATACCGAAAATAGGGATTAGTTTATCAATGGTATCTAGATTCAACTCTTAGCAGTCATTGCTGCAACTATTTTCCCAAAGCGAACCGAATTTAATTAAGTTGACTTAAGTGCCAAATCGTTTCTAGATTAAACCTAATCTTTAGGAGTGGACATTACAGACGAGTTGGCTAGCATTAAGGTAATAAAACTTCTGTTGATGTGAATCTCAAATGGTTTAAGGAACTTTGCCTGACCTGCGATTTCATAGTCAAATAAACACATTTAGCAGCAAGAATAGTCGTTTCTAAAGTTTTGCTTTAAATATTTTCCCTTTAAAGAAGCTTTCTTGTCTATTAAAAGAGTTTAGAAGTAGTGTTTTAAAGGTGACAAGATGAAATTAAAGTAAACGAGTCTGGGCTTAGGCCATCTTAACAAATGGCAGTTAAGATGGCTTCCAATGCAAACACCATTGATTATAATTTTCTCTTTTTCTTCCTTTTAGAAGAATGAATTCTTCCTTTTAGAAGAATGAATTATCCTCTATATTTTTCAATGGGTTGAGAGTTTTGAAAGTCTTTTAAATTACATTCGGAAGTAGCTTTAATCGTTTCGGGTGCTCTTAAAATGGAAGGAGAAGATTTTATATTGATAGAGGGAGTGAAATCTTCAACATCTTAAGGAATTGAAAAAGTATCCCAAAAATTCTTAAATGCGAAATAAAAATAATTTTAAATTAAAATGAAAAAAACAGAATTGAATAAATAAAAAAAAAAACATTCTCCCAACAGCCCGTTGCGGGCCACTGGAGTCATGGAGATCAAGGCTCCACAATTTCATGACCAATGGTATGATTGTGACAATGTGGTCAAAACTGGGCATATGCCGCCTTTACTTCCCAGACTATCTGGTACCCATCGATCTCAAGCTGGGTGGAAATTAAGTCGCTACAGGGAATTGAAACCTAATTTTTCACAATGATAGTTTAGTGCCTTTACCACAGTGCCCATCACGGCTCAACTAGATATTAAATTTTTAATATTATTTAAAACCACACCTCATTTAAAAATGATTCAATATTTTGTCAATAATCAACTTCCTATTTTCCTTTAATCTCGGAATGCCAAAAGCAAAATCAACAACTTGGAGTGTTTTTTCGTTTAGTGAGAGAAGAGAAGGTACTACATTGTAAAAAATGGATAGGCAAATTTCATGTAACTTTATTCGTTTTTGATGAAGCCGTTTCCTGGTACATGCTCCGAGCGAATATATCATCAAAATGACGAAATAACAATCGTCACGTCTTCAAGGAAGCGAATTTCGTCTAAAGAAAATAAACATTTACTCATTCTAGTTTCGATTGTCTGGCCTTCATTCTAATTTCGTCATTCCAGTTTAAAGCAATGATTCTCAAAATTTACGAAATACAGTTCAAGGATTGCTGAATCGTCAAAAGTGAGCGTTTTATTGTCGGTGAGCATTCTATTATCTGAGAGTGTGAAGATATAGAAGGAAATTGACTTGATATTTTCATTTGTCATGCTAACAGAAAAATTACTTATTAGTTTCTCGAACATGAAATAAAAATTTTGAAAAATTTAAACTCCACTTATAAAATTTTTTTCTAAATCATTTAAGAACCAAACGTCCTTTAAGAACGGTTGAATATTCCAATGATAAACTCTCAATTTTGAGTTATTCTCGGTAAAATATTACGTAATTAGATATTATTTTTGTGAACAATAAAATTATATACAGAACTTAAGATTCCCAAACGACCAATTTGAAGTAAAATAATTTTCTTTATATTATTTTATATTGTATTTTTTCAATCATTCTCATTTCTCTCTCTGATTTTCTCCACTTTCATTTTCTAATTATTTATGGAAAGACAAAATCAAAATAAAATACGGCTGTTTAACGCTGTAAAATGATTTCCTTTATATCATTAAAGGGTAATTTTTCGTATGATTTATTTAATGCTTTTCTTTCAATTATAATTTACAGAAATCGAATTTTTATCTTTCAGCCATGTTCAAAAATCGCACATCGTTAAAATATCGTTGAAGATACATTCAGTTATCAGTTAACATATTTTAATTATTCCAGTCAATTATATTACTTTCAGATACTGTAAAATTTTTCTTACGCTTCGCATTGCTATTATTATTAACTAAAATATCATATTACTTTAAATATTAAATGCTAAAATGTAGAAATATGCATTGCAATGTGTATTATGCATTTTGAGACCAACTATATGACAACAAATATAAGTTTTTGTTTTATAAATAGAATTTTCTTGTCAATAAAAAAATCAGCAAAAAAGTTTATATACAAGTTTTATTCGAACTGTTTAGATAAAACAGAGGACAACTAAATAACCAAATGTGATAACGGAGAAAAATTTATTAGGAAATACAAACTATACTTTGGTATTTCGTGATAGCTTTGTTTTCAAAATTTGGAACTTGAATATATGTAAAACATCATTATTAATATAAAAATTAATAAATAAACCAGCTATATTTTTTGCAAGTAAGTGATTTTCTTCTGACCAACCATTAATAATAATCACTAGCTTTCAGTTTCAAACTTTTTTTTTCCCATGAAAAACTTTAAACCACTAGAATGTTAAACTTAGCGAAAATTTCTGAAGGAAAAAAAAATTCACACAAAAAGGCTTGATTTAAAAAAAAAATGTATAAGTTGAATAGGATATTTGTCATACCTCAAAGTACACAAACAAAAAAATAGAAGTCTGAAAAGCGTAATAAATACTCTAAAAACGGTAAAAAAATTTCCAACTGTAAGAAGGGGAAAAAAACCAGTTAGAAAGACTCAAACGTAAAAAGAACGTTTCGGTTTGGTGTTTTTAATGGTTTCCAACCTTTATCGAGATTTTATGATGAGAAATAATTCTTGCGAGAAGCTCAAGAGCAAAAAGAAAGAGGGTGAGTCAATCTTTCTCGCAAGTAAAGTGTGTTTGATAATGAACTATCTAGTTGCAAATAAAAGTCTACGTTTCATAGGTTCGCTAGAGAAATAAATGGCGAGAAGGAACGCTTCATGCTACATAGATCTGCGGCCCGTTATTTTATTCCCGCCATGCTTCGGAGGATGGAGATTAAAACACAGGATGATGCCCTCATCGACGCTTTAGGGACCGTGCATATGTCGAAATTAAGATCATTTGAAGCTCCTTCAATTTTTTTTCCTTCTAAAAAGTATTATTTCAATTTACAAATCATAATTTTTTCCTTTAAAGGATTTGCGATTTGTCCTATTTTCGTTTCGAGAAAAAGTTGGACAAAAAGATAAGATATTCAGTATAAAACTATACAGGATATCCCACGATTTTTGGGACAAACTTTAAGAGGAGATAGAGGACATCACAAGGATAGAGGACATCACAAGGATTTAGATTTGCATACCATGGATTTAGATTAGCAACCCATGGCAAGATATGTCTTCGTTCGCCACTAGGTGGCGTTATTCACAAGATGGATTGGAAGTGGTGGAGCGGTTCCTTGGCCATCACACTCTCCTGATTTAAGCAACATAGGCTTCTTTGATAGGGACGCATTGAAAAGTGCTGTATACTCAACATCTGTGGATTCCGAAAAGGATCTGGTTGCATGAATCGTCTGTGTTGCTGTGGATACCTAACGAAATCCGGGAGTACTAGAGCGAGTTCACCAATCCACGCATGCATTGCTAGTAATGGTGCAAACAATATATCTCTAGTGATATTTTCACATATCATCTACCACAGCACCTGTAATATCTTTGACCAATAAATATTTTAGGTAATCTCAGTCTTGTGTCTCTTTGTTTCTTGTACCAGTCATACTAATTTCCCATGAAGTTTCCGACCATGGGTTGCTTTGTAATTCTGAATCCTTGTGATGTCCCCTACCTCCCCATAAAGTTTCTCCCAATAATCCAGTGACACCCAGTACGCATGCGTAGCAGACCATGCTGTCAAGTCAGAAACAAATTTGCATGACATTCTTATACTGTTGGTGCGGAACCATGATACATTTCCAATTTTCCAAAACTTTTGATTAGGTGCTAAGTTGGTCCATACTTCATACTTTTCAAACATCAATCGTATTTCATTTCCCGATACTATGAATACTATATAGAATTCAAACTTTGTCCAATTAACACTTTATTAAGGTTTCAAACAAGTACACGGCATTATGGTTCGAGGTACCGATATCATGGTTCAATTTACAGATATTACGGTTTAACATTACACTGAATTTTTGGAAGATCATATTATCATCCTCTTACTTCAATTTATGCATCGTACATCATTATTTTCATTAAAACAATTTTACAATTCTTTCTATGTTCGTGAAAAAGTGGACAGAGACATGACACCTTATTTCGAGATGCAAAATTGCACTTTATTAAGGTTCAAGATACCGATATTATGGTTCAGAAGTAATCCTTTTTCAGTGATAAAAGGTTCAGAAAGAGAGCTTGGCTGGAATAAAGTTTTCATCGCATAAAATAACACACCTAGTTTTAATAATAGTTTGATTCCAATAATGTATAAAATTCAAAAATAAAAAAAATACTTATAATTTCTTTGAAAACATATTTGTAACCAGAGGATGCTAATTTGTTTCTAAAGTAAATAAAATGAAGGAAAATTTGAGCGATAAAATGTTTCGAAGTTTGACACTTTGAGTATTTTATTTACTGCGAAAATCAAAACATACTGTCAGTCACAAAATGCGTCTGATGGGAGCAATATGAGAAGGAATTAAAAAAAAAAAAAAAAAAATTCTAAAAATAATCTTACTCATATCTTACTCTCTCCAATGCATTTATAAAGCACTTTAGATTAAAAAAAATTGATTCATGAAAGCAGCAAAATTTTAGGACAAAGGCAGAATTTTAGGAACGTCAAAAAAAATTGGGAATAACCTAAAAGAAAAAAGACAATGTACAATTAAAATGTTCCAAGTTATTGTTAAATATAAAAAAGTACAGTAAATATAAAAATTACGCTTAAAATAATATCCTGCCAAAATTTATATTTATTTCAAAAACTTGGCTTAACATAAAAACAAAATTTAGTTAAAGAAATTTCTACATAAAAATTGGGAATAAACTAAGTGAGAAAGAAAAACAATATGCAGTTGAAATGTTCCCATTTGTTATTAAAACATAACTAGAAGTACGGTAAATAAAAAAAATAACGCTTGAAATAACACTCTACCAAAATTTAATCAACAAAATGTTGTCGAAAAATTGGAGATACATTAATAAGGGAAAATAGAGAGAAAAAAATAAAAATAAAGTATTGTAATTTATTCTCAAAGTAATATTATTAGTAATTACTGTACAAAAAATAAATAAGTAAATCTTGAACTAACACTGAGCCTATTTAATTCTTTTTAAAAACTTAAATCGGGCAATTAGAATAAAAATATGGTGATGAAAAAGCAATGTAAGATGCACAGAAAATATTTGAAAGTAAGATGTTCCTATTTATTATTAATTATCATTTATAGCGCTGTACATATAATAATCATTTATAGCGCTGTACATATAATAATAACTCTTAATATAACATTCTCACTAACTTGCCGTGGAAATAAAATATTACAATAAAAAATACCACTAGATTTAGAAGAAAATAACTTTAAAAAAAAAAAAAGAGGGACCAGAGGAAAAAACGAAAGTCTAACGCCCGGGGCGAAAAAAAATATATAAGTAAAACTAAAGCCGAGTTTGAATCATCCTTCCTTTATATCAGGTGATGCTGGGGATTCCTTCATCAATATGCATTCCTCTACTTTGAATCTCCAAGATAAAGCAAGGGAGGACAGATTGAAAGGATTTTCAGGGAGAAGGGAACTAGTGTGGGGTGAAAATTTACGTCCCTAAAGGGGGTCAGGGGGAAAGAAGTGAATGATGTGATGCGTTTCGCAGTAGTAATGGCTACTTCGATTAATCAATAAAAGGGAGCAATTAACGTGCAAATGCGAGCCTAACAGTTATCACACTGCCCCCTATGTGAACCCACTGGAGAAGGCGGTAGACGAAATACCCGAAAATCCTTGCCGTAACACCTTAATAAAGCGTGAGCACATTCCTTGTAATTCTAAAGGGCAGTGAATCTAGAGAGGTAGAGGGCATTTATTAAAATGTCGGATTTCGCATTCTCAGCATTCAAACCAGAATACCGACTACACTAGTTGTAGAGCTGTGAAAATCGAAGTTATTCGAAACCTTTTCGCTATGCATTATCCTTTTATAATATATTAAAGTTTAGATTTCTATTTTCTCCAATTTCTTTTCAAAAACGTCTTTTTTAGTAAATTGCCGCACAGTTTTTTAAAATTAGTATTATGTATTTGCTAGGAAATTAGAGGTTTAAACACCTGATTTTATTGAAATGCTTAAATTTTTACATATATACATAAAAACAAAACATTTAGAATTCCTCTTACAGACAAGCTAAATTTAGTTCTATCTGATAATTGAAAGAATTTTCTGGAAACTCAAAAAAGTTTTACCTGTATTTTATAGAAATGTTCACTTTTTAAATGAAAAATAACTTTCGAAATTCAGCTTAAAAGTAAGCTTAGTTTAGTTCAATGCGATAATTGAGAGTATTTCCATTTATTTTCCTTCAAATAATTCCTTTTTTTTTTTTGTTGTATTTTTTAGAAAATTTTATAATTTTCACCTCATTTTCAATAATAATAATATACACAAAGGATTTCAGCATTCGCATTTCAAAGGACTCGTTTTTATTTCAGACATGTATGTTTTAACAGTCATCTAATGCTTAAAATATTACTTTTATTTTTTTAAAGAGATTTGAACTTTTTTTTTCTCTCTCTCTTTCTATCTATATATATGTATATACAAAATATTCCTTGCGGTAAAACTCAGCAAAAATTTATAATTACACCTTTTCAAGAAGTGCCTGAATTAAGGCAATAAGGAAAGAGTCAACAAATTATAGTCAATATTTCAATTGGATGGTAGCATACGTCCAATTTAATATTTCCAAGATCCATGTGTAAAGAAACTATTTTTCATTCATTATACAGTCAATCTACAGCTATCAGAATGAATTGTAATTAATTAAAAAATTCTTTAAAGTATGAAAGCTATAAACTTATTACAAACTTAACTCTTGAAAGTTATAAACTCATTTTTTGGGGTTTGATATTTATTCAACGAATCTTTAAGGGAAGCAAAACTATCTTTCAATTTTGAAATCCTCTAAGTTCATCCTAATAAAATAAATGAAATGCTGCTTTAAATAAAAAAAAGATAAAAGTGAAAATAAATGAATAATAATCGATGCATTAATATGGTAAACTTTGGTATGAGTAAATTTGCACGGTATCATGGTTGAACACTTACCATTGTTTTTTAACATTGCATTATATACAAGCAAAGACAATTATGATACAAGTCAATTGTTTGGATTAATTACTTTCTTTTTTCGAAAGAGGTGTTGAAACCCCAGCATACTGCACTGTGAGAAATTCTGTATCAAATTACGGTAAAAAATACCGACATTGAGATTACTGGTTCTTTTTACAGTAAAATCCGTTTTTACATGGCCATATTACAAAACAAAAATCTTATATAACATAATTTTTACAGTAATAATTGCTGTAAAAATCTGAGTACCTTTATTACCTTGAAATCACTGACTCACTCGAATCAAATAAATGTTACTGTGAAAATTACGGTACAATATTTTACTGTAAAAGTAGATTTTACGGCTGATGCACCAAAAATGCAGCTACTTTATATTGTAATTTGACCCGGAATCTTTTACTTTGTACTATATTTGTTACAATTATTATTATATAATTTTCAATATTTTTAAAAGTGTAAAAAAAAGGGGAAAGACACTATTTAACGATATAAATGAGGTTTTTGGATTTTTAAAGTTTTGTCTCATACGGGGCTTCAAATCCTCCGCGTATTGTACCTGTTACTAATATCTTCGAAACAAAAAAGGTATAAAATTTATCATTCCATTTTCATGGTTCCAAAGAAATAAAACTTCTTCATTTCAATAAAATAAGTCCAAAAAAAAAAAACCATTTCCCTAAAATGATGATTTCTTGTTCATTCTAGTGACCAAATATTAGATCGGCACCTTTCCAACCAGAGCTGCTAAGTTACGAGAGTTTATCAAAGTAAATGATCAAGAGGACATTTGAAACTGTGCAAAGGATCGCGCGCAGACTGAGCGAGAAAGCACAGAAACCCAAAACGCTTTAGATGCTTCCATATGGTGGTTTTCATTTCCTCCCGTTCGTAATTAAATAAATTGAATGCATTTTCTCTCGCAACAAACTCTGCATCAGATTATGCTTCAAGTTTTGATATACTGTTATAGAGATCTTGCAACGGAAGAGATGGTGGCGGGTGGTAAGGGGGAAGTTGAGGCGATAAACGCACCAAGTCTAAGCGAGAGAGTAAATGAAGTTAGCGCCAAATAAAGACCTAAAGAACCTTCTCTAATGGGAAATTAAACATTGTCCTACCAACCACCCCCCACTACCACCAACTTCCTTCAGCTAGTTCATTAAGATTATTATTTTAATGATAAATGGCCTCTGTTTGTTGCTAGTTGTTCGAGTTAAATATTGCTCACTAATTATGAAAGAATTTTTCGATATTTTATCACATTATTAGATATTTGTGTTTGGCAACCTTTATCAGGAAAACTATATCACCCCCTCTCCCACAATTTTCTGAGGTGGGAAATTCTGTTTTACTTCATTTATTAATATGATAGAATGAGGACTACCAAATAGTGAAGTGTTTCATAAAAAGCAGTTTCAGACATTTATATTCCTTAGAAAATAAAATGCAGCCTATTCTTTCTATTGAAAATAATATGTAATGAATGAAAATTTCTAAAATAAGCAATAATGACAACCGGTGATTTTAAATTAAGTTTAAAACTACTACTTAATTTTTTTAATTTTATACCTTTTATAAGAGAATTGAAAATGAAAAATACTTTTTATCTTTTTTAATGCAAATATGGTTAAAATTTATAAAAAATCTCCCTTTTTATCCATTTTCAACTCGTTTCATTTTTTAATTTTTTTACCCCTGTACTTTTCTAATTTCTACTCGTAATTTTTTTTTTATACTCATTTTATTATTAAGTTACTCGTTTCAATTTTGTAAGCGTTGTAATTTTGGCACGGTGTTAAATATAATAATTTTAAAATTTTAAATTTGTTCAAGATAAATGACTTATTATATATGATGGTTTAAGGATGTTCACAGAAACTTTAAACTAATAATGCATATTCTAAACACACAAGTAAAAGCTATCTACAAAATTCTTTCGTAATTGTCTAATAAACTTCATGGAACTTAAAATTCCTTGGTCATACTTTTTTACGCATTTCTGAAGCTATAATTATTGACACTCGTAGATTACAAATAAGAACAAGACTGTACTTTATAAGATTCCAAAACATTTTCGAGGTATTTTATTTATTGCTTCAAAAAGGCTGAAATTTTGAAGAGTACACTGTAAAAATTACGATATAAAGTACTGGCACTTTGAGTGCATCGTCCGTAAAATCCATTTTACCATGAAATCCATTAACCATAATTTAGCTTAAGTTTGACTGTAATATTTATTTAATATGGGTAATTCAGTTATTTTACGATTATTATTTATAATAATTCTAAAAATTACGGTATATCTAATTTCTTTGTTCCGTAACCGGCACCCTGCAGTGCCAGTACTTTATACCGTAATTTGATCTGGAATTTTTACAGTGTAATTGATGTAAATTATTACAAATTGATGAGCATACAAAGTTAAAAATTATTAAATGAGAACTATAAATTACAAAATTATTAAATTGCAACTGTAATAATGTAAAAAGTTAAAAAGCACAAAATGTCAACAATTGTTTCAATTTTCACAATTTGCTTCTAAAAACTCGCTTATTATCTCTGAGAATTTTTTATGACCTCATCAAATGTAATGAAAGCGGCTGATTTCAAAGAGCTGTTAAAAGAGTTTAAAATGTATTCCACTTAAATGAATTTGATGGCCTTAAATTTTAGCGGCCCAAGATGATCGCCGGTCACACTTTAAGCACGATCAAGAACAAGATACCTTCGGAATTTCTCATTAATATACCAAATCAATTAAAAGTGACTGATTTAAAGAGTCGGGAGTATCATCTTCCGGACTGTGGTTTGTTTTATTTAGTAAGATGGAACCTGGCAACTGGAAATGCTACAAATCATAGGCCGTCATCTCTTGTGACGTCAGATCCGGAAGCCATTAGTTGGGAGGGTATTGAAACTTTGTAAAACCACAAGAGAGCAGGAGAAAGCGAAACCTATTTGGACACAGCTGTTTGTGCCATTAAGGCCTAGGCCAATTCAATAACATATGAGCAAAGCTAAAATAAGCAACGTTTTAATATGTCGAACTGTAAATCTCCTCGTTCACCCGGTGATGTTAGCTTCCCATGCTGTGGCTTCGGCAACGACCTGATTTAAATTTGCTGGGACATGATAGAACTGACTTTGAAGGAGGGAGAGTGTTGGTGACATGCTGTTGTAATTTTAATTTAAAATATCCAGGCCATTAAAAACAGTTGCATTTGCTGCTTGTGGAATTTATAGTAGAAGTCTACAGTCACGGCCCTATGATTTATTACAAAATAATACTTTCCGTGACTGGGCTAGTACAAAACGTCGTTAAAAAATGCCTGAAAAACCTTAAATGTTTCGCCTTATTTTTTCTAAAACTAATTTTAATTTTTTAAGGGTGTTTTGCATTGAATTACCATTAGGTATATTATGATTTATAAAATATATTACTATGTACAAGTGTGTAAGAATTCTTATCAAACATAGAAATAGTGTATAAATTTAAAAAACAAATTTAGTCTATGTATTTTATTTCATGACCGTCGTTGAACAGCCGACCCAATTCTTGGGTTTACGACTACTAATGTTCAACTCCATAGCCTTGTAATTTTGAACCTAATCCAGAAGCCAAGGAAACTCCTAAATCAAGTATTGGATAAAATTTGCCTACGCGGGGAACTTTTTGATGAACTAACCCGTATTTGCGTCACATGGGGAGGCAGACCTCGAGAACCTCCCACGGTTAGCCTCTCTGCAAGGGGACTCTAACTTGATCCGTCTGCCACTGAGGATATTTCAAGCCAGCACTTTGGTCGGATCAAGCCAGATGCGGAATTCGCATCTACCGGACATGACTGAGATTCGAACCCGGTTTACCTCATTGAAAGGCGAACGCTCTATCCCCTGAGCCATCGCGGCTCTGGCCCATGTATTAACATTATTATTATTATTTAAACATTATGCAAAAAAATATTTTTATTAAAAAAATTTATTGCCGTAAAAGTAGTTATTTATAATTAATTACAATGTTTCAAATTATATTAAATGAAAAATTTTATTTTTGTTTTATCAATTGAAAGAGCTTAATTTTAATTAAATTAAATTTAGAGAAGTTAAATTATAAAACTAATTAAGGACATTCTTTTTCTGAGTTTACGATTATCAATGTTATACTCCGTAGTCTTGTAGTAGCTGTTTGAACAAAACCCAGAAGACAAGGATCAAGCGGAATAAAACGATAACTCCAAAAGGCAGTACGATAAAATGAACACCAACAACATTTGATAATGCGATGGGAAGGTTATTTTTTAAAAACTCTTTTTAAATAAACATTCGATATTATTAATTAATGTTTAACAAGAAGATGTAGATTTTAAATAGAAATAGATTAAAAACTCATACAGTACTAGGAGCATACACTGAGAAAAAAAGTACGGTTAAAACTACCAAAATAAGGAAAAATTTATTATTTCTGGCATTATAGAAACACCAATTACCTCCGTAATTTTTATCGAAGCGTTTTGGTGAAATGAACAATAAAATACGGTTTCATAATATCTGACAAAATTTGGAATTATGGTAGAATTTGGTAATTTTAGCATGATGCCTTAAAGCATGGCATAAAAACTATTTATATGGTTAGAATTGCTTTTCAGTTTTGTATTTCTCACTAACTTCCAAAATTATACTTCGTGCGGTAATACGAAGTATAATTTTGGAAGGCAGAATTTCCGGCAAACCACTCCAGCACGGACGAAAAAAAATTTATTACCGTAAATATTTGTTTTAAATACGAGAATTATGCTATTTTTTTTCTCCAAAAATGTCATTACCGTACAACACGGTAATTTTAGAAGAATTTTTTTCTCTGTGTTGAGTAAAAAATCGAATAAACTAATGCGTTATTTTAACAGTTCCTGTCTGCAGAAAACATACAAAATCCAACTATCTCTTTTACTTGACAGAACTATACTTTTTTCGCAGCTGCGTTTTTAGAAAAAGAAGAAACACCACACACAGCTTCTAGCAAAATCTGCAAATAAATAAAAAAATAAATAATAAATAAAGCAACTGAAAGAAAATTCGCCGAAATGACCACCTTGCCAGAGATGCAAAGGCCACCCATGTTACCGTAACTCTTCGCAACGCATTTTTCTTATTACACTTTACGAGAATTCCGATAAAGGGGTTAATCAGATGGAAAAATTTTTAGCGACCTTAAACTGAGAAACCAGAATCAATGCTAAAAAGAAGAGTATAATAAGATTAAAGAGTTCTTTGTTACATTTTTCATTCGGCACACTATTTTACATCGCCTGAAATTACGAAGTAACAATTCGTCTCGCTAAGAAAGTGCTAAATGTTTTCTTTTTTATTTCATAGAATGTTTTGCTAAGAGGCGGTTGAATGAGAGGTTTTCTGAATTAGTTTCGAAATAGGTTAAATGTCATGTTTGTTGCTTTATTAAAGTGAGTTGACGGCATGCCTACACTGTATGTCAGCTCATTTTTGACAATCTTATGAATTTTTTTTTTGTATTCTTCTCAACAAAAAATATTCCTCTAAGTTTTTATAGTTTGCATTTCTTTTAAAAGGGGAAAAAAAGCATAATATTACTGTGAAATATTGTTGAAACTTTATAAAATAATAATTCGAAAAATGATTCAAAATTCAATTCTTATTTAATTTTATAATTTTTTTTTAATATAATTTTTTGAAGCATGATTTTTTTTCTTTATGAGTTTAACATCTATTAAAATTATGAGGAAACAGTTACTATAACGTTTCTTAATTACGAAATATTTTAAGGGAAAAAATGGACTTTTCCTCATCAACCATTCGACGCAGATGAGACACTAGTATCCTTTCTATATTTTTTTCTGAGGTCCAATTACGAGCAAAAAAATACTTTAGTATTTTTCAATTATTAAAAATAGTTTAATAGTTACTAAAAAAATCTGTTAGATTATCGGAATTATACTTGTACTAAAATATAAAATCCGAAAAAAGTAGTTCGAAAAAAAAATTTTTTTTTATACGTATCACAAAAATTATCATTAAATTATTTTGTTAGTTAAATAAATTTAAAGAACAACTGTTTCTATTAGATCTAAATAGAACGTAAATAAGTGTTAATTTGAAAAACCACTGCTTGGAAGTGAGTCAAGCTTAGAATATTTTACTTTTAACGCAGACACCGGTGTTTCATACCGAGTTTCATAACCATAAATTATTAAAATGCTAAATATAATTTTGATTTACTTATTTTGACCTAAATTAATACAAAATAATGAAAAAGTATAAGATATATGTTTAAGAGAAATTCTGGGTCAAAGGTTCAATGCGTAAATAATTTTTGATACAATAAAAACAAATTATCACGAATTTTGTATTGTTTATTTGTAAGATGTTCGCAGAAACAAAACGAATTTTTCTGAAGTTAACCAAAAATCATTGAAAAAGCATGTTTCTTTTTACAAAACAATTAAAATCAAGAAAAAGACAATTTATATTTGTACGCTAAAGTCTGGTCGAAAACAAATTGTTTATTAAATTCAGCCTTTTATTGCTAAGAATAAATGCAAGTTTTAAAAAAAAATTACATAAACATTTCTTACAACTAAAACAATTGCAACAAGTTTCTGTACCTAATTGGTAAAATCATTTTTGCTAATGATTAATGACATAGAAAAAACACATTTTTTCTAACATGTTGCAATTATAGAGTTTTCCTTAAAAACAACTCAGGCTAAGCAATTAGTGCTCATCAGCGATATGCAAATTACTCTTACCAAAGCAATCACCAAAGAGCCTGCCCAAATGGATTGTGCAAGGGGATAGAAATGGCAGATGAGAAAACAAAACTATACATTCCTGATTATTTTATAGCACCATGGCGCTAATTGAATAATTGCCAGTTTAAATGCCGTACTTAAAGGGCACGGTGAGGTTTTTCCCAATGGTAAGGTTCACCTGTCCCTATAGGGGAGTTGCAAAGTTAAATATTGTAACGATCCCTTGAGATGCAAGATGTCTCTAACGTTAATTACTAAAGCTCCAGTAGGGAATAATAAATTCTAATAATTTCAATATTCCGTTACCATAGCAACAAAGATCCAGCGCCAAAAGCTGTAGCTAAAGGGGATGTATACGTAATATTCGACTCGAAATTCTGCTTCGGATCATTTTACGTCTCATTCATCTGAACTATCAAGTGATTATGAGGAGCTTTCTTATTATGAATGAATTGAATAACTTTTGAGAAATATTGCTCTCTTTCAAGTGTAATTTAAGATTTCTTAATAATATTGTTAATATATCTGTTATGTTTTATCGAAAGATGATTTTAATCCTTAGCTGAAATTAAGACAGCAGAATTTTGAACTTTCTTTTAATTTATAATTGCTTTAAATTGAGCATCTTAAAATTAAATCATATAACGATGTTTATTTTGACATATTTTAATACATATTGTTTGGATAAACAGTATAACTTGAATTATTTTCGCTTTATTTTTCCAAATCAATTTAAGAATATTAACTTTTAGGGACAGGTGAGGCCTTAGAGTCTCGTCTTATACATTTTTTTTTCTCTGATCTTATAATTAAAAGTAAAAATATATTTTGGTGTTTTTTAATTATAATCAACAGTCTACTAGATACTGAAAGAAAAAAAAGGTGGATTATCAGATTTATATTTGTACTAAGATATAAAATCCAAAGCAATTAGTTTAAAATTAAAAAAAATTCATTCATATTCAAAAATTAGTCAATAATTGATTTTTTAAATTGCAGAAATTTTAATGATAAGTTTCTGTTTCTCTTAGATCTAAATAATTGCGAATAAATGCAAATTTAAGGAAAATTTGTTTGGAAGTGAGCCGTATTTGGAAGATTTTATCTTTAACGTGGAAAAAGACGTCGGTCTTTCATGCTGTATTTAAAAACCATAAATTATTAAAATGCTAAATAAAATATTTTCCACCTATTTTGAAGTAAATCAATACAAGGCAATGTAAAAAAAGTCTAAGAAGTATGTTCAATGAAAATCAAAGGGTAATAGAAGAGAATGATTATGGAATTTCAAAACGACAAAGAAACACTTGTGAATTAGTATAATGTGAGAGTTATATTAGTAAATTCTACAGCAAAAAATAAAATTTCACTAATACGAATAATTTTTTTTTTGTGATCACTAAGTTAAAATTTTTCTACGGAAACTTAAGTTCTACAGTCAATTATTCTATTCATGGAAATATCCAGCCTTGATCAGACTTTAATCTGGAATATTTAATTTTTTACAATACATCAATTTCTATTAATGCATCGACAACTACTACTAATTTGATCAATTTCAAAATGAGTAAAAAGTATTTAAAATCAAATTGATCCTTCCATTAAGTAAAAACATCTTTTTAAGAAAATTTATATTTGAATAACTGCTTATTATTAGAAAAATATTGAAATGTAGATACATATCGAAATTGGAGAAAGAGAAAGAAAAATTACGTTATTTTTTTATTTTTTCCTTCGAATATCTTTAATTTAGCTTGTAATGATTACTTCTCGTATATATACTAAAAAGATAATGCAGCATTGAAANATATATATATTGCTTTCAATGCTGCATTATCTTTTTAGAATTACTTCCTATCATACAAAAAGTGAAGGCTCTGATAACTTAAGTTACTTTACTTACACTGTAAAAAACTACAGTAGAAGGTATTTTTGAAGGTACAGTAGAAGGAATAGAAAATCGTTTAAAAATAATAAATCTGACAAAAATGATCGGAGCAAATTATCTGAAATACCATAATTTTTACAGTAATAATTACCACAAAATCACTCTAATTAAATGAATATTACTGTAAATATTACGGTATAATATTTTACGGTAAAAATGGATATTACGGATGATGTACCCAAAGTGCTGGTACTTTATACCGTAATTTGATCCGGTCTTTTTTCATAGTGTCGCATACTAGTAATAATTTAAGGTAAAAACTATGATGCAAACCGGTGACTTTTACCTTTAATTTGTTTTTTCAAAAATTGTAACTAGCTTTGTTTCTAATACTTTTCCCTGGTATTTTCACCATTTTAAAATTCATCCCAACAAAGAACCATTGTAAAATTATTACATACACGCCCCCTCCTGAAAGTGTGTTGCATAGCAAAAGCGTCGAGTGTATTAAGCCTTTAGCAGCACGGTAGGCATCTAAAATAATTACAGCAGCCCAACAGAGGGCGCTTTCAAATTCTTCGTTAATTACGCCTCACACTCAAGAGAAGCGAAATTCATTAGGCAAAGTCATTTTCCCAAGCTACATTCATCTTTTCCTTTCAGTTCTTTCTCTATTTGGATTTCATTAGAAACAATCTTCCCTCCCTTCAAACAGTTATGAAACGTCTTCTTTTAAGAAAGATTATTATTTTTTTTTTCAAAAACACAATGATGGAAAAAAATAATAACATAATTGTTTAGAGACTTTAGTTCTTGAGTGAGCGGTAATTTTTTTTCTCTTTTGTTATTGACATAATCCTTATCTAGATAGCTATATTTAGTCAAGATGAGAAGGAGAATCCGCACTGTAAGAATAGTAATTGTTTCGAGCTGTATGCATTATTCATAAGCTTGCGTTGTTTTCTAAAGAACATTTCTTGGATTTAATTATTGGTGAAGGTTCCTTGTTTTCGCCAAAAGATTTGAAAGATAATAATTAGTTCCATGCAGATGAAGTCTAGCTTTGTTCGTACACTTTCATTTTAATTCTCTCGTGGATAAAGAAAATTGTTAGAATAAGGTTTATTATGTAAACTTATTAAGATCGGAATTACAAAAAAAACTAGTCTTTTTAAGCTTATGACTTATTGCAAAAGAAATATTAAAAAAAAAAAAATTAAAAAAAAAAAACTTAGGCGTACACTAAGAAAAGAAAGTAATGTCAAAACTACTGAAATATGCCAAAAGTTACCATGTTTCCGGCTCTATAAGCACAAGGGAGCTCTGTAATTTTAACCAAGTTATGATTTTGATAAATTAAAAATAAACTACAATTTTATAATATGTAATAAAATTTCTTAAGTTTGGTAAAATTTGGTTTTTTTGCAGATACCTTAGACAATGGCATAAAATCCATTTATTCGGTCAAATTTACTTTTCAGTTTCGTATTTCTTTTATATGTATGGCAATGAGAACTATAATTTTGAAAATCATAATTTTTGATAAACTGTCACCACGTGAACAGAAAAATTAACAAATAAAAGGTTTAAAAACCGTGTATTTTTTTTTTATTAACAAGAATTGCGATTTTTTTTTTTTACCAAAAACATTTAGTACAGTAACATACAGTACTGTAATTGTTACCAGAATTTTTTTTTCCAACTGGAATAACTAATAACATGTTGTTCAACTATACAAAAAATAAAGTGAACAGGCTGTTGTGGGCCGAGGGGATGATGGGAGTTAAGATTCCACAATGGCAGACAAACTTCCCAGACAAGCTGTTAACCATCTAACTGAAGCTTAGAGTGCTTCGAATCACCACCTGGAATAAAAACCCTAGTCTTCGCAATGACAATTCAGTGTCTTAATCACTGAGCCATCGCTACTCATTTAAATACATGATCAGAATTACAATTAAATAAGCTGAATGCAGTCAGTGAAAATTTACTAACAAACTAAGAGCACACTGATCGAAATTTTGAGTGCGTTGCATTATAATATCGTTTTCCGCAACTTTAATATGGTGTCGAATTGTGCCATGTCATTTAACAGATTAAATTGTCTTATACTATATCTGGACACACGATATTATGGCTCAATTTGCATATTTAGTACGCTGTTAAGATTGCAGAAAATTTGCTCAGTGTTATGGGTTAAAATAACCAAACTAATGATTCAAAATTGAACTGATTTCATAGTAAAAGGATAGTTTCATAAACTATATGCAGATATCCAATCCTATATTAAGGGTCCTAATATCCATTACGCAAATTTAATTGAAATAATATGCCTGCATATTCCACACCATCCTTCGTAGTTTTGTTGAAACGTAGAATTTTAAATCTACATTTTCCAAAAATATCTTAAAAATATGTCATATACTATAAAGCGAAGATAGGTTTTCCTTGGATTAACTAAGTGATTTTTAAGAATCTCTAAATATCGGATTTGATAAAAGAATTATTTAATATGTCACTCTAAGAATCATCGCTCGACTTTACACTATACGGACTTCTAAAATATATTATTTTGGATTATAAATACTTATCTTTTAGTTCAGAGTTACGCTCTTAATAATTCAATTTTGAGCCATAATCTGATACAAAATAAGGTGCTAAGTTGAACTCTTCAAGTTAAGCATCATGCTTGGTAAGTACGATAAAAATGTTCATCTTAGCACAATATTTAGCACATGTGAAGAATATTAAGATTGAATTCGCTCCACTATTTCTTAAGTTACGTTGTACCTTCATGAAATTTAATTTCTGTATCCAGTTTCTTCAATACTTTAAGAATGGGCACACTTAAAATCTTCTCAAAAAATCTGGGATAATAGGGAAAATCAATTAAACTCCTATTTGCAAATATATTTTTAATAATAAAATTAAATATCTACCCGTAACTTTTGCTTTTCCACAAAAATCCAGTTTAAGGCTAAAAGAGCAAAGACATCAAAGTAAATAAATGTAAAAAATGAAACTCTAGGACGCGTATTGAGTGTTTACATACCACACGAAGGGTAAAAAAATAATTCTAAAGCTATAGCGAGACTATCATCATAACGGTGATGTTGAACTTTTTTATGAAGAAAAAAATAATAAATATAACATAAAGATTACTTTTTGTTTTATCTTTTACATATTTCTCTTTTCTGACAACCCCAACCGATGACTTAGTACTCCTGCTCTTCTGCGGATGTTGGGAGGGTGGATTGAGGGAGGATAAAGGGGGACTCAGGCGAGAGGTGGGGGATCAGAGGAGAAAAGCCCCCTTCCCACAAATCATTGCTTGGTCCCCGCTATCCTTGATTTATATAGCAGTTGCCAATGAGAGCCTAAGTGCAGGATTTACAGTTTTGGAAATGCCGACAAGACCAGAGACCAAGAAATGCTACGTTAACGGAAAAAGGGGGCGAAGCATAGCACATGCAGCAAAAGGGGAACTTTAGATGATCCTGCATTTAAACCATATTGGCGGTTTTATGGCCATTCTTTGGCGACAGATATGATGACCAAATCTACTACATATAATACTTCGATATCAAAAGGAAATAATATTTTTAAACACTACTGTCGAAAAGTCTAAACAGCTCAAAATATAAAATGTGTGTTTTGTGGTATATATCTCTACATGTCACTTATCTAATGCATTTTAATTTTATTTGGTTCAAAATTTTATACACATAAATCACATTTCATTTGGAAGTTAGTGAATTAGATAATAAGGAAGCTTTAAAATCCGATGGCATATAATTTCAAAGACAGCTTTAAAAACTCATTTCAGTACTTCTTAAAAAGGATTTTCATAGTAAATAAAAGTCTTTCTTAATGTATCTATATAGCATCCTTGCACTGATAACTATGCAAAGGCTATTAATAGAATTTTTATTACCGGGTATAATATTACCTGATGAAAAATATTCAGTCAACTGGTAATTTTTATTAATCTACATTTTCGTGGCTCAATTTATTTCACTTTATTAGAAATGATTGTGCAAAATTAGGTACCGAAATTATGATTCCTCTTGCATTAATATCAGTTATTCGTTTTTTTTTTATATATATAACAGTCGTTGAATTGCCGACTCAATTTTTTGGGCTTACGAATACTAATGTTCAACTCCTTAGTCTTGTAATTTTGAACCCAATACAGAAGACAAGGGAACTCCTGGATAGAGTATTGGGAGAAATTTGCCCTCATGGAGGACTTTTGATGGAACTAACCTGCATTTGCGTTACATGGAGAGGAAGACCACGAGAACCTCCTACGATCAACCTGACGGCAAGGGGACTCTAACCTATGATCGTCTACCACTGAGGATTTTCCCCGTCAGCACTGTGGTCGGTGCAATCCGGATTCGTTTCGACTGGGAATCGAACCCGGTTGGCCTCATTGGAAGGCGAACGCTCTACCCCTTGAGCCGTCGCTGCTTCAGTTATTCGGTTTGGGAAAAAGTTTCCTGTATCTTGTTTACTATTTTCCGGAAAAAATCAAAAGTGCAAGGACCTTAATCAATACATTGAATGAACGGTGGTTCAGGGAATAGGGCATTCGCCTCCCTATGAGGTGAAAAAAGCTCGAATCCCAGCACTGGCTGGTTGATATGAATTCTGCTCCCTTACGGCACTGACTACAATGCTAACGTAAAGTATCCTCAGAGGTAGACGGATCATGAGTTAGAATCCCATTCGACTTACCATGGGAGTATTTCGAAGTTTTCCTCTCTATGAAACCCAAATCAAAAAATCTTCCACGAATTCTAATTTGTCCCAACGATTGATCAAAATTACAAGGCTGTGGAGTTGAACATTGATAGTAATAAACTTAAAATTGGGTCTGCTGTTAAAGGCCGGTTATAAAATAGAATAAAATAAATTGAATAATTCGACGCATTAATTGACGCAAATACTGATAACTTTAAAATTGCAATTGGAAAACTCGTTTGTTAAAAACGTTTAAAAATTAAGTTTCTTTTAAAGGAAAACATAATTAATACACTTCATTATTAACTCATTTATTCTTAGCGTCTTTTGAAAGGACAGTTTCTTCCAAAAAAGAAAAAACTTGTATTTAAATATTATGATTCATTTTGATGTAACCAGATGGTTTATGTACACCTGGACACAACAAGTTCGCAGTTACATTCTAATGGGGAAAAACATAACATGTGCTATCACTTTTTTTATTGAAACGCTTTTCAAATAAAGATCACTTTTTGTTGTTAAGATATTAATAGGTTAAATAACATTATCAATGCATAAAATGAATACATTTTCGTAGAAGAATATATAAATTTTGGGTGCAGTTTTTAAAACAGTTCTGAAAACTGAACTGAACTCAGACGATATAAGTACTTATCAATACTGGTTAATTAAGGAGTTTCATAGTACATATTGTATATTTCATTAATGATCATATTATTTATCTGAGCTTACTGTCTCACAGGCAATTAGTGCATGGGAAAAGATAATAAATTTTAAAAAGTTTTAATATGACAGAGTTCAAATTTTCTTTAATCTTGACAATATATGACAGTTAATTTTAGTTAAAAACGAAACATTGCACGACAATACATTTCCTACTAATAAAATTTTGATCAAATTAAAAACACATTTTTACGATACCATGATTTTACTTTTTTTCAGATGTTACATATTTCAGAAGAAAATTGCTTTCCAAGGAAAAGCTGTTGTGCTTATGGGCAAAGACAATGTGATTCGATGGAATTTAGTTCCATGTTCTGTTGCGCTTAAATAAAAGCAATTGATAAAAAAAATTATACGTTAGATTTAAATTTAACTTTTTTCGTTTTTTATTTTTTTTCAGAAACATGGGAGGAGTTACCTTGAAATCACAATTCCTTGTGTAAATAAAGTGATTGTGATATATTACCAATTACGCTTCAGCGTGAATTTATTGAAAACATAACTTTTCAAAAAATAATAAAACTTTTACAACACTAGAAAAAACCCCATTATAGCCAAGCAAAATTAAATAAAACTAAATAAAAGAGATATGAAATAAGAACAAGTATATTATTATAACAATAAAGAGTTACAATTTAAGAGTTATAATTATAACAATAAGGAGTTACAATTTAAAAATTTGGTGTAATTTTTTTGTTTTGTTATTTTCTCCTAAGAGCATAAGTCCTAGTCGGCGACTACAAAGAGTTAAGCGGTCCTTTCGATAAGAACCGTTATTTTTAACCCAAGAAATCCAAGTACTAGTAGTAAGAGAATGGGAAATAGCTTGAAAAGTGACATCTTTTTTCTTTTTTTGAAAAAAAAACCACCGAACCTAGCCGTTTTTTTTTTCTTTTTCTTTCCCCTTTTTATCCTCTTCCAACTCATCTAAATCTTAATTCTCTGGCAGTCCGAACAAGAAGACTAAAGCTAGAGAAAAGAAAAAAAGAAATGAGAAGTGCTCTTTCGTGTTTTTTTTTTTTTTTTNTTTTTGATTGCCGGTGAGGAATTGGCGATTTATGGGCAACTCTTTGGCGATAATCTTCTTGATGTAGCAACCCATAAGCGATAACCTTACTTCGTCTGCAAAGAGATGAACTGTTCTCATCGCTGATGCATGAGACTTTTAGATATTTTTTATGCTTCACAGGATTTCACAGAAATTTAATGTGTCAGAGAAATAAATGGGACTCTAGTCTGGACATATATTTCTAATACCTCTATGTTTATATATATATATATATATATATATATAAGCAGTGAGAAAAGAAACACATTTTTTCGAAGAAAAAATTAAGAATTTAAGTAAATTTTTAGTAAGTTTTATTAACTACGCATAAGCTGCAAATATAAAGAACCCACATTATCAGATAAAAATACGAAAAAAAAAAGAAGGTAAGCAATAAGAAAGGAAACGCTTTTTTGAAAGGGAAAAAAAACCTTTATGAAAAATGATTAAATATTTTTAAAATTTACACAAAAATATTAAAATTGTTAACATTGAAAAAAAAAAACGACATTGTCGTTAACTCACAGTAGCGCTTTCTAATATTGTGTAAATATAGCCAGCCCGGAATATATCAATACAATAGTGTGATAAAGTATAAGCGAGAGCCGGATTCGAAAATAAAACATATTAATCAAATATTTAAAAAAAAAAATCAAAGAAAATACGATGCAAATAAAAAAGCGAGGAGTGCGAACAGATGTTGACATTTTGCAAACATATTTTAAAATATTTTCGTAGCTAAGCTGCCAGATTACAAAATATGAAATTAAGGCATAAATAGAGGGTAGTGGGATATATATATTTTTTATGGCATGTTCTTACTGAAGTACAGAACCACATTTGATTTGTCTGATACCTTGGATTAGCCCGACACTAGACGCGCAGGAGGGAAATATATAAACTACTGGATAATTCAAAGTTTATAATGAATTTTTTAAATATAACATTCTAATTTCGATGATTTAATATAAATTATTAATATTTATTGAAAAAATATTTTGAAAAATTAATAATTAGAAGATTTTTCAACCACTGATTTGCCCAAATTGGATTTGCATACGGTGAAAAAGTCAATTTAGTTAACAAAGGAATTTTTTACGCAAATAAATTCATGATAATTTTAACACACAATTTTCATTTATATATCAAAGCTAATATCTGTCTTATTTTGTAAAATCATTTTAAAACAAAACCGAATCAGCATACTTTTTTTTATTTTGAATCAGCATACTTTGTATATTCAACAAGCAGAATATTTTAGTCAGTTACTATGAGATTATCGGGTTGTTACACAAGAAAAGAAGCTTTTAAAATTTCAATATCAAAATATAAAATGTACCGTTCAAATTCATAATGGTTTCAATTGAAAACAATAATGTAAATGAAGATCCCTTTTGCTTTCTAAAAATAAAATGAACGTTTAAAAAGTTATTAACTGACTTTACATAACCAGAAAAGGCTTCTCTATTAGCCGGGTCACTTATTTCTTAATTATAATATATTGATACATGTTTCGGGCTTTACTGCTGGTCATTTGATTAAGTTCAAAAGGAGAGCTAAATATATTAGAAAAAAAATTTCTGGGTAGCAGCCTAAAATTTTAAAACCGTATAAATATTCTGAAAAAGTTAGTAATGTTGGTTAACAGGTCTCAAAATATACACGCCTTTCTTTCTTTATTTATGTGTATTGATAACACATCTTAAAGCTTTGAAACCATTATTTTTGTAATTAATTTTAGATAACTTTTAAAAAATTACTAGAGCTGTTAAAACTATATCTTTTTCAGTTTTTACTCTTTACAAATACAATCTAATTAATTAAAATGTACATTATTTCTACTGTTTCATAAATATGGAATTATGTGTGTGAAATTTGTGTGTGTTTACTGATTATTCACATATTTTACTTTTATTTCAGAAACGATGAAGTACAATTGTTCTGGATATAGTGACGATTTCTTGATAGAAAAAGAGAAATGGAAAATAGAAGATAAATGGCTTAATATAAAGATCTTCCCTTGCAACTTTGCTGAAAATAAGCATAAAATATTTTACAGAGGCATTAGTTTTTACACTCATATTGGCAAATTATTTTATTTTACATAGAATGGAAACATAGAATTTTTTAATTTCAGAATTTTGATAAACTTTTATTACAAAAGTTATAAAAGTAATTTTTACCTTGTTTAATTACACTAAGGTGTAATATAAAATTTTGTTTATGATCGTTCATTATTTACAGTTTATACGAAATAATTCAAACATCATTGATTTTCACTCTCTATTTTTATTCTAATCGCAAAAAAAAGTAGTCTCCGAATATTTTATTAAATGTTATTTTATTTTCAATGCTTAGTTACTTTTTGTACAATTAGTTGTAATCATAATATTAATTACTTCTAAACTAATACAACTTTTCGTTGCAAAAAAAATAGTGTCATTTAAATATATCCCTTAACATTCAGACTAAAATATATATTCAGATGACATTTCAAGCAAAAAACACAAAAATATGAAGTATTTGAAAACAGAACATTTTTATTCTATTACGAAAATTTATTTGAATAATTTTTCTCTTTAAAGGGTGCTATTTTTGCGCCATCTATTGGAGTGTTTCTTAGATATAATGGAATTCATAAAACACTAAAATAGTGTCAGTACGAAACATTTCAAAATTTACTAAAATTTTAAATTGATTAAATTTTTATTTTAAAAACAATTTTTAAACTAATTTGAGACTACTTTAATTAACATGGTTGATAAAAAAACAGAGATGATAAATTAAGAAAATAAATTACTTTTCAGTAATACAATTATACGAGTATAAACATGATATATGAACAAGAGCACTGTAAAATATTCTGGATCAAATTGCGGTTAAACGTATTAGCATCCTGGGTATATCATCTATAAATTCCTTTCATCGTAAAATTTATTTCTACCCCTAAAATTGCGTATCTTAAATTTTTACGGTGATATTTAATTAGTTACAGTGATTTTACAGTAAATTGAATTAATTCACAAAATGCAAAAATTCAAATAGTAAAAATCTGATCTGACCAACCACTTTTTGCAATTATGATTCAGCTCACCAAATAGGACAATCAGTATGAACTAGTTCCTTAAATATGTAATTCGGACAGAGAGATTATATATTCGAATTCGATATTATTTTAATCACATGCTAAGAGTTTTTTATTAATTTTACTAACCAAAAGATAGCATTTTTTTAGGAAGACCCCCCTCCCTTTTCTTAGAAAGCTAAAAACATAAGAACCAACGGTGCAACTGAAAAACTAGAAGAATGATTCAGTTTTGAGCGACATCTTCGTGATCTCAATTCAGCTAGTTCAACTGGGTATCGAATTATATTAGAGGGTATATTTTTATTTGTGCATGAAAATGTTATAATCTATTTTTCATAAAAATGTTAAGATTAAATGTCTTTTGTTTTTTATGTATCACTGGAGAACAATTATTTTTCTTTGCTTTACTTTTGTATTCCTGATTTCAAATCCGCATTTTTTTTAAAAATGATATTTTTTTTTATCAAAATGTTCAAATATTTTTTTTTATCGAAATGTTTTAATCGAAATGCGGTGCGACAAAGATCTGGGAGCAAATCAACAGGATGCCAAGTAACACAGGAAAGTTTATGTGTTATAGAAAATGTACACCTTTAACAAACTTCCCTAATTCGTTGTAAAAATAGAAAAATCAGCTTATAACGAACGGAAGAAGAGAAAAAAGGAGTGTGTAGGATAAATGTTTAAACGAATCGTTTCTCATAACCAACAATTTAAGAAATCTTCACAAATAAGAAATCTTTAATATTATTTGTAATTGTAACATGCATTGTTAAAATTTCCATTCCAAAATTACGGTAAAATAACTGGCAGCTATCTGTCCATTCGATTAACCGTAAAGTTTAAGGTAAAGAACATTTTTTTCCATTATGGTTTTGAAACCATTTACAAAAGTATGGTTATAAAACCACGAATACAAAACTATAGGGTTTTTTAACCATTTACTCCTAGCATTTTTCAAAAACGAAAAAAAAAAACTATTATTATTATTTAACTAGACACAAGAGCTCGGCTTTTCGTAAGGTAATGGGCATTGGAGAGTGCCGGACACTAGAAATTCTTCATATGTTGAAAAGATTGGAGGAAATATTGTGGTGTCAATACTAGGACTCGAACTCCAGTTCTGCCTGTCATGAGATTGACGCATAAGCCCTCTCGGCTATGATATGTCCGTAGTTGCAAACAACGAAGTAGATTCATTTGGGTGGTTCTAGTGGGTGCAATAAAATTCGGGTTGCTTAACCGTATTAGGTGAAAGCAGTTAATAAACAGTTTTTCTCAAACTTAACAGTTTGATTGCCATTTTATTTATGGCTATTCGACTGTTTTGATTAAATATGGTAAAATAACCGTTCAATAAATAGTTATTTAGCCATTTTTTTCAGAGAAATTTCTAGCGGTGTAGCAAAACGAAAACGATTATTTCTGCGAACATCACACTGCAACGTTAGTTTATAGTAAACATATACACAGCAAACGATTATATTGCAAACAAACGATTATTTGAAATTATTTTAAGAAATATTTCTATTCTGATAGCAGTAGGAAAGGACCAGAAAATGTACTTTTGTGCACCTTTTACAACTTCTTTACTTTAATTCGTTGTTATAAGGCAAAAAGATAAAAAAAAAAGAGAAAAAAAATGAACGGAAGAGGCTAGAAGAGAATGTGTGGGACGAATGTGTAAAAGAATCGCATGTGTTCCCGGAAATTAAAGGGATCAATGAGGTATCATCTAATAGAGGTGGGGGGCAATGAAGGAGAACGGGAAAAAGAAGATAAGGAAAAGTCTAGGAATGAAATGAAAGAAAGATGAAGCGAAGGAAAAGCAATCGATGAGGTCGTAAATATAAGGGTGATCGGAAGCCTACCCATTACGTGGATTGTTTTTCCCTGGGTTTCGGTCAGAATGAGTGGCATTAACTGCAACCGGAGGAGAACAGCCCTTCTCCTCAACCCCTTTTTCTCGGGAAAAGGGGCTGGGTGACAATTGCCCTGAAGGTTACTGCCTCTCGACATATGCTTCCATCTCATTGATGTATACTCTTGTCTTATTTCCATAAATATCCAAAAGATAATCCTTATGTTTAGATGTGGCTGTCAGTGTTTTGATTGACTTTTATCTGAGTCATTATATGAGATTTTTATAGTTATTTGCCTCAATTTTATAACAAGCGTGTAAAAATGGTAATTGTTTGTTTACAAAAAAGAAAAAAAAATAGATTTAAAGAAAATATGATTAATAGAAACTTTATACTTTGGAGAATTATACTTACTAGAATCGAAAAAAATAAAAACTACTTCCGGCTATCAAGTATACAAAACATTTTCGACAACTTTAAAAAGCAGAATTCTATTTTGTAAAAATATTCGTCATTTTGATTAATAAAAAACAATTGCCATTTAGATATTTTATTTTAGATCAATAAATTAGAATTATCAGCGTTGAGGCTCTGATAACTGCTATTCTATTTTAAGTACAATTCTAGCCTAAATTTAAGTCACAAACTAGAACTATAAACGAATATTGAAGCTTTGGTAACTACTATTCTATTTTAAATTCAATTCTAACCTAAATATATACATATATAAAGTATAATAAAAATATACTGAATAGAAAGCTAAAACACAATGGAATACTATTGGGCCTCTCAATTTTCATCCACTGTAGAACATTAATCCAACTCTTCAGAGAACGCAATCTATTCATTACCATTGTCACATATACTATGTTTCTTTCATGATGTTCATGGAAAAGTTATATTTTATTATATTTTTAAAGCATAAAGTAAATATACACTCTGTTAGAGATTTCTCGGAAAAAATGGTTTAATAACAATTTATTGAATGGTTATTTCACCATATTTAATCAAAACACTCAAATAACCATAAATAAAATGGTAGTCAAACTGATAAGTTTGAGAAAAACTGTTTATTAACTGCTTTCATCTAATACGGTTAAACAACCAAAATTTTATCGCACCAACTAGAACCATTTAATGAAGCTACTTGATTCTTTGCTACTGCGTACATGTCACAGCCGAGCGGGCTTATCTGTCAATCTCATGGCCAGGACTGGAGTTCTAGTCCTAGTGGTGACATCACATTTCCTCCATTTCCTTCAACACATGAAGAATTTCCATTGTCCGGCACTCTCCAATGCCCATTATCTGCCAAAACCGAGCTCCTATGTCTAGGTAAATAATAATTTTTTTTTTGCGTTTCTGAAAAATGCTAGTTGTAAACTGTTAAAAAACTGTTTAGTTTTATATTCATGGTTTTATAATCGTACTTTCCGTAAATGGTTTCAAAATCATAAAGGAAAAAAATGTTCTTTGCCGTAAACTTTACGGCTAATCGATGGACAAACAGCTGCCATTTATTTTCCAAAATTTTAGAATGAAAATTTTAACAGTCCACGATTCTTATGAAAGGATCACCCTGTAACCGGAGTTGGGAGTGGTTTCAGTGAATCATTTACCTTTCAATCCCTTTATGCAATTTAAGAATATCCCTTAACAAAAAACAATAATTAGCTCATTTTAAAGTCACTGAGACGTTAGTTTCATTTATAGAAAATTACCTCCTAATCAAACATTGATTGAAATCAGTATTCCTTTTTATAAGATAGTACTTTATGCTAAAATCAAAGTTATGTCAAACCAGAAGGAAATCACCAAAAATTAGGTTTACACTCTAGGAAAGTTTTTCTGGTTAAAACAGGATGTAATCTGAAGATTTTAGAAGGACTCATAATCTAATTATTAAATATTTACTCATTTCAGAAACGCTGTGAATTTATACACTAAAATTAAGTTAAGTAATGTTTCGGAAACGTTATGAATTATTTCATCAAAATTCAGTTAATTTATTAAGGACAGAATTACTGTTATATAAAATGGTATTATTATTTAAAATGTAGTAATACGTTTATACTGAAATTATTGTTTAGTTTTCTTAAAATACTTTGAAATATTTCCTATCCATCTTAAACTTTTGATTAGAAATACATTCAACATCTGTCTAATCAAAATAAATGTTAATAATGAAATAATATTAAAGCCTATTTTGTTTTCTTTTCAGGGCAAGGTGGATCATAATGACAATTGAATTTATGTTACTGGGAACGACTAGGATCTTCTTGAGAGTATGCTAAAGCTAGTACATAATATATATGTTTTAAGCTCCTTATGTAGGGCTACGTGCTACGTATGGCTACATGCTTACGTATATAGCTCCAGTATGAATATAGTACTAATTGTGTGATATAGAAGAAATGAAAGACAAACTTAATAACACTTATGAAATCCACATCTGATACAAACAATTATAATAAAAACGATCACATTTTACTATGTATTTTCCTTAATTGAAATTTATTTTAATTATAAACAATGTGATAAAGACAGAGTCAAGTTTATTTTTAATTTCATAGCTGAAAGTAAACAATATATGTAAATATATTGTATAACAATATGTGTATATGCATGTTAAACTTGATAGTTCAGTTTTTCAACAACCTGAATATGGTGTTAAAGTGAAACGTATTATCGTACTTCTTAAATATGCTTACACATGTTGACTATTAGAGCGAAATAAGGATAAATTTAACCCCTGAATCATTTAATGGGGCAAGAAATAAATATTTTAGTTCAACATTGCACTAAAATATTAATTTCATGAATAGTAGCAGAACTGACGTTCGGTTACTATTCATTAAAACGGTGAATTATTTTTTTTTAATTTATTTTAATTATTCTTTTACAATTTAACTTGATATTAATTCAAAAATTACGTATTCCTTGCTAATTAATACGGTACTTGATTAACACCATTAGTTAAGAAAGAAAGTTTTCTGAAATATTTAGATTCATACTTTCATGGAGAAAATAATTCTGATAAAATTTGATTCTGATTGACATTTCTGGCTAAAAAAAAGAAAACCATAATTCTGGTCAGTAAGACCAAAGTATACGCCATTCATTTGGTAATTTTTCTGTTCATATAATGATGGTTTACTGGAAATTCTGGTCTGTAAAATTATATACTCACACATCTAGTAAAAAATACGAAACTGAAAAGTAAATAACTGGTTTTTATGCTAGGCTCTAAGGTATCACGATATAATAACTAAATTTAATAACTTTTTCCAAATTTTGTCACTTATTAAAAAACCATTTTTTATTGTTAATTTTACCAAAATCATATTCCAACAGATTCGCTAAAAATGACTTTGATGTTTCCATAGGATCAGAAGCACGGTAAGTTTTATCGCGTTTCGGTTTTTTTTACCCTACTTAATTTCTCAATGTTATTCGAATAAATAAATGCTAACACTTTCCCAATACATACTATAAAAAGTATTAAGATTAAAATAATAAGCAAATAAAGAAAAAATTTAATGCATATGTTAGGAAATCAATAAATAAAAACATTAAAAATAATAATATTTTAAACACCATGTTATAGTCTTAAAATAGTTTTTATAGTCCATTATCTTTTTCCGTAGTCTTTAATTTGATGCTCATATACTTAATTTTCAGGTAGCGAATCCACTCAATTGAAGAGCAATCAAGAAAATTTACGGACCGATTTCTCTTCAACCGAGAACGAAACTCTCTTGAGAGAAAACACTAAGAAAGAAAGAAAAAAAAAGAGAGAAAAGATCTAGGAGAGAGAAATGATACTAAAGTTGGTATTTTCTCTTTTGAACTACATTAAGTGACTCTTGCAGTTCTGTTTATATCCCCCCCATACCATTTTATTCCTTTTTATTATTTTTCCCTAGTCTGGATTCTCAATTGGATGCATGACCCGGTGGCCTCCTTTTATCCAGAGAAAGGGTTGGTCATCCCTTTATTTTTCTTAGCCTAGCACAGAGGTGAAGCCGTTATTCTTACTTCCTTCTTTTCAATGACATTACCAAACCATTTACTTATCATTGTTTATTATTCTCGTAATGATACACCCTGCTGAGGATAAGGACTCAGTAAAAGGTTATCAAAAGGTTTATTTTCTTATCAATTTTTATTTCAAGATTTACATTTAATGCTTAGTAATATATTTTATACAAAAACTGGGTCATTTCATTTCACTTGGAAAGGAATTATTAGCCATTGATTGTCAAATTAATTTTTTTTTGGAATTATTTTAACGATTATGAGATTGAAAGCAATAAGCAATAATAAATGAAAGTACGATTTAAAATTTACATTTTATGAAATGTTGGGGTATGATTTATAATTTTAATATGCAGCCATGGTACAAATATTATATTATAAAGTGATTGCTAAACATCTTTTTTCTTCCAGATTTTTTGTTGTTAAGAGAAAGATATCAAATTTGCTTCTTTGTTGTTACTCATTTTAGTATCGAAATAAGTCAATAGTTTTCAGTTATAACGGATTATTAGCCCTTTGACGAAAAAAATTTTTAAGCATATTTCTCATACTTTTTGCATTATTTTCTATTAATTTAGGTCAAAATAAATTAAATATTATATTTATCACTTTAATAATTTATAGTTATGAAATTCAGCGTGAAAACATCGGCGTCTTTTTCTCCATTAGAGGTAAAATCTTCCAAACACGGCTCACTTCCAAACAATAATTGTTCAAATTTGTACTCATTTGAATTGATTTGATTGTTCAAATTTAGATCCAAGAGAAACAATTATTTATTATTGAAATTTCTTTAATTTACAAAATCAGATATTGATAAATTTTTGATTAGGAGCGAAATTTCTTTTTCAAACTACTTTTTTTGGATTTTACATTTTATTACAAATATATATATAATTCCGGTAATCTAACCTATTTTTTTTAGTAGCCATTAAGACTGTTTTTTATTATTGAAAATTCCAAGACATGTATTTGCTTGAAATTAGAGATTCAGGAAAAAAAAACATATGAAAGAGACATCGCCGTCCCATCTGTGTCAAAGGGTAATAAGGAGAAATATTAAAAAAATTATCAATGAACACAATTCAAAAAAAGGAATAAAGGTAAAAAACTTTTTCATATTTTTAAACTATAAATATTCCTTTACGAAAATAAAGAAGAAAGCAAAATCATACTCTAAAACGCAATTCACGTTTCCTTTTATATGTAACTAATGCATTAGCAAATATTGACTAATGGTTAGCAGATATAAGTTTCGCCTGGGTATATTATGCAAGAACATTTATTTTTATTTCTGTGCCCTTTTTTCATTCATATAACCTTCTCAGGATTTGTTCTAGGAATGCATTGGACAGAATATAACAATAAATAAATGAATAAATTCATAAAAAAATATCACATATGTATAATTAACACTTACCGCTTAAAAAACGTTAACTTTCACAAAAACTATTATAACCACAATTTAAAACCTCAAAAGTACTATGTGTTTAGAAAATTTTTGTAAGGAACAGAGCAAAAGCATGAGAAATGAAAGTAAAATTAAAAATACATAATTTTTGAAGTATAGACTTTATATTTTTTCTTCTTTGAAACGCATGATTGAAGCATTTTTTAAAAAAACTCAGAATGCTGAAAGCATAAATATTTTTTAATGCATTGTCTACCAAATTAGTTTTAGCTGATTTTACATTTATAAAATTGATTTTGAAACAAAACACTCTTAAAAGATTGATTCTTTCTAAATATATATTCTCTTCCCATTACAATTATTTTGATTCGTGATTTTTTCTTTATTTCATCTTATTAATTTTTTTCTCCCTATGAGTAATAAAATTTATTAAGGTCTAAAAAAGTTATGGTTTGAGATGTTATGTTGAGGTTTAAAATAGGAAAAAAAATTCAACTGCTTATGATAGACAAAAAATAAATAAATTAGGGTAAAGCTATATAGCAACCTTCCATTCTATTTTTACTTACACTACCAGCAACAAATTTGAATTAATAAGAAATAAACAAATTTTATTTATTTTTTTATTTATTGATTGATTTTGCAAAGGCTTTTTATAATATAAATCATTAAAATGAGTCGATCAAAAGTAGTGTTTGAAAAATTTGTTATATTTATTTCTAAAAGTAATATTTTAAACAGTGGTTTAAAATATTTATTGCAAATTTAAATCGATTTGAATAGATTTCTTACAAGAAATCTATTCAAATCGATATAATTACAAGAAATCGCAAAATTTCAATTCTTTTTTCGTAAAAATGTCTTCTATTTTTCTCTTCTTGTTTCACATTTACCACATCATTATTTGATTTTGCTGAGTTTCCATATGATGTTAAATGATCCAGTTTGAAAAATTATTAAAATTTCGTAACAGTGTCCTTATGTTAATTAATTACAACACAAAAATATTTTGATTTACAATAGAAGAATTCATTAATCTCCAATATTTTTTTTTTTTTTTTTTTTTTTTGTAAATTCCTGCTATGACCGAAGTTTGATAACGCATATTGTTTGTTTCTAAAAAATATCAATTATTAATCAAGAAATTAAGTGCCATTGAATATATTTTTAACAGTAGCGCACACGTTTATCGGACATATATGTACATATATATTTTTAACACAAGTGTTAAATAAATATACAGTCCCTGGTCATTTTATTACACGCACTATTAAGATTCTATGTAAAATTATAATAATCAGGTGATGCTATACAGCTGCATTGTTTCTACTGGAATGAAACCGGTTTGCATTTGTTTACGCTGCTATATCAATTTGTTGACATTGTAATGCAATAAGTTAAAAACTTATAAGTTAGGAACTATATAAGTATATTAAAAATCTCCTGAATAAAAACCCATTACATGTATATTTAAATATATAAGCATTGCGTATAAACTAGTGCAAATCATATAATTATTAAAGAACTACAATGTGTCTAATAATTGGATCTAATTATTATAATATACTAATATAATGCTTGATATAATAAATATTCCATACTTATATAATATATGGTCTAATTTATCCTATCGTCAAAGTTATATTATATATCGTCTAATTTAACCAATTGATGCACTAACGTAAAAAAGTGCAAACCGGTTTCAGTCACATGAAAACAATAAAGCTGTATAGTATCACTTGTTAATTAAGTTTTAACATAGAATCTTATAGTGCATCTAATAGTTTGGCCAGGGACTGTATATTACTGACAGGAAAAAAATATAATATTTAATCGGGTAATAATCACACGAATTCGGGTAATAATTATTCTTGCAAAAAACTGAATGAGCGAAAGTAACATTATATATTTTTAGAAATTTAACTGTTAACAAAATGAAATGGGAATTTCAGAATCACACAAACGCAAAAGAAGTTTTACATTTTTATTTATATATTTCTCATTACAAAGAAAAACGCATACTTTTCATACATATTTTTTATGCTTTACAGAAAAAAAAAAGTTTTATAAATATATCACTAACTTACTATAAATCCTGAGTCCAATTTCTTTTAGGGATTTAAAGTCTGAATAAAAGAAGACTTACTTACAAGAAAGAAGCCAAATGGTTGGCCAAAGTGTTGTCTGACAGAAAATAAATATCGAGAAAACTGATTTATTGTTTAAGGGAAAGAAATTTCTAATATTTTCAAGATTCACCATATGTTACTTTTCAAAGTAAGTACTTACTCATAAGATTCAAGAATTCCCATTTCTATTTAACTCAATTATACTTAAAATATTTAAAATTATTTTTTAATGTTATTGTAATAAATTTAATCTTATTTACCTTATTTAAGAAATACAATATTCATAAAATGTAAATTTGTCCATCGGATTAGTAATACAATTTAATGTCATGATAATATGTATTGATGCAACTTACGAGAGAGTAAGAAACATTCATATAATTACATTTTTTATTAGTGTTTACATAGTGTTATATTTATTTTCAGAAATGCCTGATTTATAGGTACAATTTTAGTTTCTCTGTTTATTGTTTGAATTAAAAATTTTTGAAATTACGAAACACTTTTAATTTATCTAAAAATGCTACGTTCTTGCAAATAAAACAAATGTGTAATCGACATTCATTTGAAATAAAAGTCTACTACGTTGTTCAATTTAGAAGTGCTTAAACGTAGCGCCCTCTACGGGAGATATCGCGAAAGAGATGTAAAAAGTAGGATGTAAACAGTTTATTTTTAATTTTTATTGCACTACCTTACTTATATTTAGATTGTTAGAGTATTTAACTTGAGGACTGATACAATGCTTTAAGAATTTGAGAAAGAGGATGGTATAAAACGTTTATTTCTACTATTTAATATAATAAAAAAATATGATGCAGAATAAATATAAATACAGAACGAAGTACAAAACACTGAAATGTGTTAACCCGATATTTTTGATAATTTATTAATAATAATTTTTAACTCAGCAGTTAAATTTTTCGAGTCGAATTTTAATATGATTTTGATAACTTTTAACAGAATAAAAATAAATTAAATTTAAAATAAAATTACAAAAAATATAGAAATTAAATATATACTAGCAGAAGACTTTTCTTATTTGTTTTTTGATAGAAAATTTGTTATTTGTTTCAGGTCATCGAAGTGCAATTTAGAAACCATGTAAAATTCTTTTTAAAAACTGACTAATACTACCTTAACCAATGTCTATTTTTTTAAACTCTTTTCTGCAAATATCCATAAAATCCATAAAGGCGTTTTTAAAAACTTTTAAGAATGCAACTTGGGAGATCAAATGTGTTAAATTTGTTAGTAAAAATACCAATATATTTTTTTCTTTAAAAATTTCCTAATTTCAGGAAAAATATGCAGGAAATTTAATTTTGCAATAAAAATATTTTAATTGAAAGAATTTATTGTTTCATTAACAGTTATAAGCGTGCTAATATTTGTAATCGATAATTTAAAAATAGGTAATCATGACAAATATCTATAATAATAAATGAAATGAAATATCTTTAATTATTAAAAAGAAATATTTTTTTAATAAAAGGAATATTTTTTTAATAAAAGGAAATATTTTTTTAATGAAAGGAAATATTTTTTTAATAAACGGAAATACTTTTAACCAGTGAAGTAAAAAAAAATCTCATTTGTATAGAAAATGTTGCAATGTGTAGAAAAAAAATAATTAAATTAAATAAGTTAAGAAAAATGTCAAATTAATTATGAGAAAAAATAATTAAGATTTTAAAAAGACTATAAAAATTAAAATGTATTTTTTTGCGAAGTTATATTACCCTAATTAAAAGAGGATTAAATTAATCTCTACTTCAAATTGCCTTCTGTAACTAATACAACTTTCTATAGCAACCCAAAAAATTTTGTTTATTTGGGAAAGATTTGAAGTTTGGTTATTTGATATACGAAGATAATACAATAATATTATGCCTACCTGTTTTAGCATTAAGTCAATTATAATTCTTTCTCACCACTCAAAGTGTTAAAAATTATGTCTCATTAAAGAAAAAAAAACAATTTTAAGATTCTTTACAAATTATTTAAAATTATAATAACACGTTTGATATAAATTATTATTTACAAATATAGGATACAGTAAATTGAAAGAGTTGTCCAACCTTAGCGATTTCGGTTATTTTGTTAGTCAAAAAATTATGGGATACTTTTTATCATTGCATGATCGAAATATCGCAATTAAATGTTTCAAAATAAAGCTTCCAAAATAAAAATAATAATTATGGAATGGAAGCCTTTCAGCACTGACCATGAAGCTATTTGTATTATTATTATTATTATTTCATTTTACCATATTTAAAGTGGGTTAAAGCAATTTCTATCCAGAAAGTAAAACAATCTAAAAATTAAGGAATTTATTACAGGTTAGAAAAAAATGTATCTACCATTTGAAAAATAATAAATATTTTTAATAAATGTATCAAAATGTATACATATTTTTTTTTAATAGAAATATATTATTTGAAGTTAGGATTTTAGGGACAAGAGATGAGTTAGTAACGATGACGATGATAAGCGTAGAACATAGTTACTTAATTTTTATGAGATGGTTGTTTTATAATATATACTGAGAAAAAAAGTATGGTTGAAACTACAATATGGTAAAATGTTGAAATTCAGCGTGTATCTGGCTCTATGGGAACGCCAGAAAGTAAAATTAACAATAACATATTGCCAAATAATGTGTGTTAAAATTTGGTAAATGCGGTAAATTTGCTGATTTTATTGTAATGTCTTTAAGCATGGCAGAAAAATAATTTATTCAGTTAAATTTATTCAGTTAAATTAATTCAGTTAAATTTATTTTTTAGTTTTGTATTTTTTACTAGATGTTTTTCAATAAGAACAATGAATTTGAAAAGCAGAATTTCCAGCAAAAAGTATAATAGTTAACTAGTTTTATGAGAAAAACATGTCGTTTTGTAAAATATAATCTTCTCCAAAAAGTAATGTACTCAGGCATTATTTGAGCTTAAAATTTCCAATTAGTGTGTTTTTTTAATTATTTATTATTTATTTAGTTATTTTATTTATTTATTTATTTTTGAGCATCTCTATAATTTAAAAATGCTCTCTTCAATTTTTAATACTTTATTTCAACATATACAAAATATAAAAATTAATTTCTTGAAATTTCTTCTCTCTAAAGACTTTGTAACAATTTTGAATAAAACTATAAATTATTTATAATAGTTAATTTTTTAATTGAAAACTGATTAATCCCTACATTTCAGTTTATTATTTTTAATGTGTTTTAATGTTAACATAAATTTAGTCTATAAATTTAGACGTATTTTAATGTTCGTACTTTTATTTTAGTAATTTATTTTCGTTTTATTTTACACGTAATTACTCGTTTTATATATGTCGTCTTTGTTAAGCATTACATGAGTTTTGGCTTAATGTAAGAAATGTGCGTGTTTTGCATATTGACTAATTATATTTAAAAGGAAGATAAAAAAGTAAATAGTTCTATCACAATTAAATATTAAATTGGCATTTATCATAAGACAAATTAATGTGCATGCTTGTGCATAACAAAAATGAATAAAATGATATAAATTAATTTTAATTCTAAGTGTAGTTAGTGTTCTATTTTTATTATAACCAACCCTAAACAGTTAAATATTAATTACTGTTTTTACACTGTTTGATATTGTTGATTACATACACTTTGAAATAATGATGAATGAAATTGAAATCCTAAACAGAGCGTTTATATAAAACAAAAAGCTACGCACTGAACTAAGTTTTATTTAAAAATACCTAATATTTTGTAAATTGTTTTTTTAATATATAGTTAGCAAGAAAATTCATAAATTACTAACCAATAATGGATATAATGTTTTTTTTATTTTTAAAATGACTTTGAATCAATAAAGCAGATTTTCAAATACTTCCTTATGGCCCATTGTTTTTCTTTCGTGATATCATTCCTTATTTAAAAGAGGATAGTTTGATTTATTTAAAAGTAACGAACAACTACGAAAACTTTACCAAAACTAGTTTAATTATTATACACGTCTACATTAAAATCCGAAACGAATTCGGAGTATTTTTTTTAATAAATATATATTATTTTTTAAATAAAATTTATCATTTAGTGAGTATAGCCTTCTTCAAATTTCCTCTCCAAAAATAATAAGATGTTTTTAGTAAACTTTTAGTTAACGTGATAACCACATTTCATTGCAACATAGTTTCATATATCTTAATAAACTGCGGAGAATCAATCTTTTTTTCATTTATTATTGTTTAATTCAGTATTTAATTATTGTTTAATTCAGTATTTAATGCTGAGAAGGAAAAAAAGATAAAGAGATAAATAACAACAAAATACAGAAACATTATTAATTTGCTTCATCAAAATTAACGCACGACAAATAATATAAAGCGCATGGCAATAGCAATTAATGGGGGATAAAAATCAAAAATAGAAAATTCGAAAAATTCAAAAATCAAAAAATTCGATCCATGTTTCGTTTTTTATTTTCATAGGTAGTATTATGCAAAAAACAGTTATGGTTTGTGTTTATGAGCGATCATTTAATGCATTGAATTGTATTTATTTATTTTTGTCAAAAAATTTAAATAAGTAATTAACATATTTTATTTCATCTTCAAAAATGACATTAAAATGACTTTCGTCTTACAATTATGCTTAGAAGGATTAACATTATTTTAGAACAATAATTTTTTCATAAGATTCTTTTATCGAAAATTATTTTCGTGTTGTGTTTTTCATAATTCAAAAAAACAAACAATTCATAATAACTCGTCGATCATTTTTAAGAACTACTTTAAATGTAAAGAATAAAAAATAAATATTATTTTCATATCAACTTATTAGTTTCTTAAGTTCCAGCGCATTACCAATTTATTCACAACGTTGAATATTGTTTTCATTAAAAGAATTTTGATTAGTACAACTAAATCAAATGTATTACATTACAGTTATTAGACGCACTGTAAGATTCGATGTAAAATCTTAATTATTAGGTTATACTATACAACTTTATTGCTTTTACTCAACTGAAACCAGTTTGTACTTGTTTTTGTTCGTGTATCAATTGGTTAAATTAGACGATATATTATTTAAATATGGTTACAAGTTAATATCTTATTATATTATAATAATTTGACCAAATAAATAGACGCACTGTAGTTTTTTAATAATTAATGTTTTGCACGGGTTTACATACAGTACTTTTATATTTAAACATACATGTCATGGGTTTTTATTCAGGAGATTTTTCATATACCTCCTATTTGTATTTATTTTTAACGTATTTCATTACAATGTTAACTAATTGTTACACGAACGCAAACAAGGGCAATCCAGCTTCAACAGCGCAAAAAAAATACAGTTGCATAGTATTACCAGATAATTAAGATTTTACATCGAATATTATAGTGCACCTAATAATTATACCAGGGACTGTATAGAATTGATTCTTTCAAATGAGCTATTTTTTTAATCACTAATCCCATAAGGCAACTTGACTAAAGTTTTCCTTGTTAAGTTTAGTTCGTTTTACAGAATGACTACCAAAAAGAAAAAACGGAAAAAAAAGGCATTTATATAATTACGTAGCAACTGAACATGTTGTCTTTCTGTTGTAATTGAAGCATTACCATCTTAATACACCTAAATATTGTGTTAGAATGATTATTAAATTCGAAAACTTAGGTCATGTCAACTTCCTAGTTTACGAATGCAATTTAAAAATAATGATGATTATAATGATAAAAGCAGCATTGAAAAATAATGCTTTTCACGTTACATCAATAAAAAAAATATTAAAATATACACAGTATGGAAATTGTGCTAAACATGATGAAACAACATATAAAATATACAAATTATAATATGAAAACATATTAGTATTAACTTTAACAATGCTGAGCAAAATTGCGTAAAATTAACATTCAGCCATAGTTTTTTCTTTTTTTTTTTTCATTCTAGAATATTAAATATTTCTCATTAGACTAGTTAGTAATGACGGCGGACGAATATAATTAATTTTAATTCATGACCCCTAAAAGGGAAAGTTACAAAAGTGTTTTTTTTTTTTTAATTTCCAACTAAATATAGTAAGTTTAAAAAAAAATATTTCCTCAATTACTATACTCTAATGTAAAATGATAACATTATGGCTCATTTTAAAACCATATTGTACTTCATAAACTTGTAACTTAATTCTTATTAGGAATTTATGTTTAAGAAAATTTTTATAAACGTTAAAAATTATTAACTTTTAAAAATCAATATTTAATTTTAAAGCACTCTATTGTTAAAACTAATTGTAATTTTTTTCAATCAAGAATTACTTAATGCACCAGAGATGTTTGAATGTCTAACAGATTTCATTTTAACATTAATATAAAAGTAGTTCTCATTTAAAACTTTATTTCAAACAAGACGCAATTTTAAAGAATAAAATATAAAAATCAAATGACGATCAAGCTTTCATGCATTCAGATTAATCAATATCAATTTATTAGTTATTAAAACAAGAGGTGCGAACTCTCTGAAAATTTATTTTCATTTTTCTATAATTTTCACTCTTCTCGGAAATTTATTTTCACTTCTATTAAGCAACCATTTATTATTATATCAATCACGAGAATAAAAACTTAGATAAAGATTTATGATTTTTCTATGGATGCTAAATAAAAATTTATTATTAAACACCAAGAATCAAATTAATCTTAAGTTTCATGATTTAAAAATTTATTAACGAGCCTATTTTGTCACAGTCTCAGAGATTTAATATAAAGTTTTGTGATATAATCAGGGAAATTTCACGTTAAGATTTAATCACGAAGACAAAATTAACATAAAGAATTATGATTAAGTGTTATGGAAATAAAATTAATAAAGTCTTTTGATTGAATCATGGAAATGAAATTAATATTTTTTTTATGATTTAAATATAAAAATATATTTGAATATTTTTTTAAAACTAAAATAGAAAAAATTCTCTGTATTCTATTTAAAAGAAAAATAACTTAATTATTTTAACTGTCCGCCTTTATCAACAGACAGTCGGTTTCAGGGATGTTTTCATCCATAATGACACTTCTGTATAAGATTTGAAGATCAGCCAATACTGGCTAGTAACAGGTTTTAGACCTCACCTAACAGCCAATAAAAATACAGAATTGCGCATTAGTGTCAGGTTTAAGGCGTTGCTTGAGTTACGATAGGCCCAGAGCCACTTATTTGAATAAATCATTCAGAATCTTGTTTTTCATCGATTATTCAAGAAATTCACACTTAATTAAATTTATTATAATAATTGAGGTATCATAAAGATGTTTTTGATCAATAAAAATTAAAAAAAATATTAAGTTATCCCAATTTTTTGTTTTTTCGTTATAAACTTAATTCTTAGCTATTATATACATAAAATATGCGCCAACATAAATAATACCCTCCTGTCATTGGTTACGTAAGCATTCAATACTCATTTATCGTAAATTCGTCTTCTTTCCTGATAAAAATTAATAAGCAAAAATGGATAACTCTTTTATTCAAAATGAGTTTACGAGTAGAATTTTTTTAATTCAGCTAATGTATTACCATTACTTTTTTACTTTGAAATCTAACTTTTTTTTAATTTAATCAATGCATTTATTACCATTAATTCAATTAATGCATTTATAATTTTTAATTCAATTAGTGCATCTATTCACTCATTTATAAGCTATCTTTAATTCAAAACGCTACTCAAATATAATTTTTTTTTATAGTTAATGGGACATTAACAAATTTTTGTAAAATTTAAAATAATATATTAAATGTACCTGACCATTTCTAATTACATAAACACCACTAATGTGATAAGAAAGAATATTTTTATTCTATTGCAAAAATACTGTGTTTTCAATATGGAAAATTGAAAAATCTTCTTTTTTTTTTTTCATGAATTTTTAGTATTTATAAGATTTTTCATTATTAAACAATTAATAGCTAATGAGGTATATATATTTTTCGATAGAAATACGGAACACACTAATAGCTATGCTAATAGTATAGTAAAATACATCTTATCTATAAACACTTAAATCTAAAAGTGAAACTACTATTTATTAAAAGTTATCAAAGAATATATTTGAAAATGCCTCGCAAAACTGAGACTTAAATTAACGCTGAAAATTTATCTGCCCACAAATGGGTATATCAAATTTTTTATTGACAAATTTTTTATTCAACTCTGTTAATTACTTGTAAAATATTATTTTTTAAATCTAGCAATTTCTAATAATGCAGTTTAATCTATAAGAAATATTAATAAAAAGGCTAAGTTTGTGAAGAGCATATAATATTTTAAAAAATTTATTTGAGAATGCATAACGAAAAAACAGAACTTGAATTAATTTGACATGAATTTAAAATACTATTAATTTTATTGCTGGCAATTCTATAATCTTGGCATAATTGATTTTAATTAGAATAAATCAAAAACAAACAACGTTTTTTTGTAGAATACGAAAATAATTGAAGATATATATATAATCGTTTTTTTAATTTTCAATTTCAAACTTGCTTTAATAAAATGAAGTACTTCATATTAAATTATTGGTAACAAATCATTGATTAGCATTTTTTAATAGAAAAAAATATCAATATTTATTTTTTCCTACATACTTTTACTAAATAATCAGGATATTTTATTGTTAGTGTAGATTAGTTGTTTCTTAACTTTAAGTATCACAAATTTCAGCAACGCTTTCCGCATTTGTGGGCCTCTGAAATTTCTGGGACACTTAAATTTGAAATACTAATTGAGTGTTCTATTTTATTTATTTATTTCTTATTTATAGTCTATTACATATATTTTATTTATTAACTTATTTCCTCAATTAATATCTTGAAAAATGCTTTTGTGTTAAACTAGTAATAATGTAAATTTCTAAATGTATTATGAAATTAGTTTGAATTTTAAAATGGAGTGACTTACAAATGTAGATTTAGTTATTCAATTCCATTGTTAAAAATAACTTGTATAAATATTCCATTTTTATTATATAGGTAACCCTCTTTTTTATTAATTTTTTTATTTATCGACATATGTTCTTCATTTTTAGCGACTAAGTGGTGAATAAATACCTTACAAAGAATGTCAGGAAATAATCAATATTTAATCGGAAATTTTTTTTTATTTAATAATTAAGTGACTTAGAATCACGGCAATATATGTCAAGAAACCCTGATGTGTCTTATATAGCTAAAGAAAAATAATTAATTAATAATCATAACATACTTTAAACTATTTCATTTCTAACTTAAAAAAAATGGATTGGCTTAAAAATGTCGATTTAGTTACTCAATTCTATTGCTGTAAAAAGCTTTTATTGATATTCCATTTCTATTATTTAGGTAACCCACTTTTTAAAGCATTTTTTCTTTATTGGCACGTTTTCTTCATTTTTTGCTTCTAATGAGTGAATAAATGCGTAACAAAAAGCATCATCAATCAGTATTTAATAAAAATGTTTACGTCATAGTTTCGTAAGCCACGCAGCCAATCTGACCTGTTGATTATGAGTGGCAGCAAAATACGTTAAGAGATCCTATTGTGAACTCATATAACAAACGTCAAAGTTAAATAGTTAATTAAAGTAACAAACAAAGCAAAACAGTTAATTAAAACTTATAACGTACTAATTGCTAGTTGATTACTAATAGATTCTTAAGTCACAAAGAGCTGTTGTTTTTCAGTCGCGGCAAAATACGTTTAGAGATCATGGTGTAGACTCATTTCTTAAATTGCTAAAGAAAAATAATTTATTAAAATTCATAACATACTTTGAGCTATTTATTTATTAATTCTTAATTACCATGCAAAAACTTCACAAACTGCGGTCAGATTCATTGAACCAAAACATATTTGCCATCACGCAATGAATTAAATTAATAGAACAATGCAAGGCTTGATTCAGCTTTGCGGCTATCTCTTAATTTATAAAACAATCTTTGTTACATCATGACGTTTGCAAGAGAGAGTTTGCTTTACCCCTCTAGGTGGTTATTGTAAATCTAAACGACACCATCAAAATCTATTTGAAGACAGATTTAATTACCTTCAAGATAAATTACCCGAGCAGTCTTAGTCTGAACCACGATTTGCATTTCAAGAATTAATAAATCTTGCCAAAACAAAGAATAACTGTTGCACCGTTGCGGGTGGTTGAATGAACGCAATCAATGGAAAGAGGAAATTAAAAACGTACCACTTCCGTGAAAAAGCAGAGCAACAAGGATTTCATTGATAGAATTTTGCAGAGAATCCAAAGTGAGGCATTGAACACAGATGCGTTTCTGTTTGAGTAGTTGAAAGGATAGAAGCTACAAAATTCAGAGACGAAACAGCAACTGGAACATCGTCACGTGAGAAGGCTTATTATGCCAAGTGTCATATTGCAAAGGAGACATGAAAACAGACATTCTCCCCCTTTTTCTCTTCTTCGAAGGGATGAACCAACAATCCTCAGAAACATAAATTCTTTTTACCCTTAATTTATGAATGCCTATTTAAAGCCGCTTTTATAGATCCCGGCATTCAATGAGAACGTTTTTAAGGGTCGGTTAGAGGAAGCAGCTGTTATCGGAAAACCATTCAAATTGAAAAGTGACACATACAGAGAAGGAATGATTTTATTTATCCCATGAGACAAAATGAATTTTCAAGAAACATACAATTCATTTTCAATATTCGATTAAAAACGGATAAAGTTATTAACATTTATAACTAACTAGGTTTAGGATGATATTACGAATGAGCTGTTATCGAAAAACCATTCAAATTGCAAAGTATACCACTGACACATACAGATAAGCGTATTGAATAATTTTAATTAAACTCGTGAGACAAAATAAATTTTTAAGAAACATACGATTCATTTTATATGATTAAAAATTATAACTAATTAGATTTAGGTGATATTACGAACGCAATTAGGCTTAAATAAGTCATTTAAATTTATAAAGAACATAACATACAAAATATCTAATAGCCAAATTTTATATGAATTAAATTTTGTGTTCTATTCTAAACATTTTTAATAACAAAAATAATTTTGAATTATATTTTTTGATCATAAGAAATATTCTTTATCTTTTTTTACATCAAAAGTTAGCATGGGAAGAGGTTCGCAGTTCGCTTAATATGATTTAGTATAAATTACATCAATGTACAAAATCTGTTTTTTTAAAATTATTTTTAAGATAATTAATATGCATATTTCTATTCAAATAATTCAAATGGAAAGGATAATTTTTGAAGAGAAAAAATTAAATAAAAATTTTAAAGAGCATAATCAAGTAAATTTAAAATCTATCATTCATTTATAGAAGAGTTTTTATCGTGTTTCTTTTCTTGATTTTACAAAAATGGAGTACATTTTTTCAAAGTCATAAAATTAATCTCCTGTTAAGACAATCGTATTTAACTTTTTGAACTAAGTAAATGGGTGATTTAAACTACTTGATTATAGCTTGAACTCAAAGTTTGAACATCATAAACGGGAGAAATTATAATTTTCAAAACTTTTTTTTTCTTAAAGGCACATTAAAAGCATTATTTTTCCCAGCTTGAATAATTTACTTTTTAAAATGCTTAAGGAGATTTTAAACTATTTTAAAAAGACTGATTTATGAATAAATGCTTTGAGACAAATAAATAATTACTAATTAAAGCATTAACTTTTTATGTCTCTAAAAATAAAGCTAGCAACTAAAAAAAGGAATATTACAAATTATGTGCAAAAATAAATTGCTGATCATGAACTTTGTTCGCTAAATGTATTCAGCTTTAAATGCTGAAACTGTTTCTTCGATTAAAGCTTAAAATAAATAAATTAATGGAATTTTGGGAATAATGAAATAAATAAATGGAAACTTTGTAAAAGTTCAACAAAGTGAACATAATGTCAATATCACGTCCAACATGTTATGAATAAATGCTTTAAACACGTTAAATACGCATCAGTGTTTTCTTCAGATAGTAATGATCCGAAAGAAATAACCAAATAAAAACTATGCTTATTTGCTCTGGTAAAACTTATTTTTAAAATTATTTATCCTATATCTAAAATTCAATAGAATCGTAAGAAATGTTAAAGTGTTCTAAAATTCAAGTTGTGCGTGTATTTTTCAAGTAATTCGTTAAATATATTCAATGTTGATTTAAAATTTCAAAACTTTACTTCGTTGAAATAAATATTGTGTCAAGCTACATTTTTTAAATACGCAACAGCTTCAGAGGAGGAAGAATTTACTTCTCCGGATACATTCTTGTTTATTCCGTTCCCCTTTCACAAAGAATCACCACTATCTATTCTAGAAGTATCATATTTTTAGTGGCAATTCATGAAACATAAAATCTCATACAAAACATAAAGGCAAAAAGAGTCTTTTTCCTATCCTCCCAAACTTGCCTCAAATCACGTCGTCAGAAAATGGAACTTGAAAATTATCCGCCAACATCGTCGTAACAACATCGTCACGTATGTGTCATTTATAAAACGGGGCTCTGTACCTCAGGGCATAATAGAACAGGGAAGCGAACCATTTCTAAAGGCTATTTACAGCACTGGCATTGGGCCGTCAATGGCCCGGCATAGGGCCTTAATGTCACCGTCGCTGATGCGACTAAGACTTCTGAGTTATATCCACGCAACTCGAGGCAACGTCTAATGCTAAAAATTATACGGGACGGACCTGGTGTCATAGGTTCACCCGCGTGAAGAGTTTTCTCGATTTTCTGTTCCGCAGTGAATAGCCAGATTCTGACTCAACAGATATTTTTGGACATAATTTAGAAGGAATCAACAAGAAATACAAAGTTCGGTGATAAATAAAATGGGAACTTCTATGCAATCTTTGAAAAATTGTGAAAGACGAATAATTTAACTTAATTTAAGTACATATCTTATTAAAATAGGTGCATGGGGCTAAATGAATATAGTGTATAAATACATATAGTGCATAAAATTTGTTATTGCAGCCTAAATTTGCTAAGTTAATTAAATTACTTTTTCCTAATCCTCATGAGATTAGCTTTGAAGACAGTATTTTTTAATTGAAATTTATTTTCACAGCATTTTTGATGAGATTTAAGCAAATTTGATTGGTAAGAGTTTTATATGTTTACATATACGAGTTTTTATTTATTTATTTTAATATCAAATTTATTTTAACTAAGCAATTTAATTCAATATTTTGTTGTACAAGTCGGCGTCTCTTACCAAAAGCAAATAAATTCAAAGTTTTGTTTACACAAATAGTATAATGATGCGCACAATAAGCGTAAAGCATGCACACTGTAAAGCATTTCGGCTCAGATTACATTACAAACACATAAATCCGGAATCATCAGTCACATCATCAGCCAGAAAATTTATTTTACAGTAAAATCCATTTTTACTGCAAAATATTATTACCTGATTTTAACAGTAATATTTATTTAACTAGAGTCATTCAGTGATTTTGCTGTAATAATTACTGAAAAAATTATGGTATATCAGATTTCTTGCTCCAGTAGAAATGGATTTTACTGTAAAGAGTACCGACACCCTGAGTGCCGGTACTTTTTACCGTAATTTTATCCAGAATTTTGTTCCTTGTAAGCAAATATTCGTTTTTAAAATCTTCTCTACCCTTTAAAAAGATTAGCATATTTACGTGTTTCTGTTTCAAGTCCTAATATTCTTTTCTTATCAAATGCATCAACTTATATAACATCTCCAACAATTTCTTTTAATCTATTTTTAGAACTGTTTCTAAATGAAAACTTTTTTATACACAAAATTATGTATTTTTTGTTCGGCTTAAACTTATTATAATTTTTGATGAAAGTTTAACCCAACATTTAGCAAGCAGGCTATGGATATTTAAGGTTAGCCAGTCGTCGGATATGTTAAAAGAGGAGCTCAAATAAATAGAAACTTATTATTATTTTTTTTAAAATTAGTGTATGTCAACTGTCGCCTAAAATTTTGTTCATGAACTGAATTCATATTTATTCATTTAGTTATCTTATGTTGTATATTATTATTGAGTTCTAGTTTTAAGATAGATTTTTTCATCATATTGGTGATCATAAATATATCCTTGAAAAATAATTTTTATAATCTTCTGTGCGAAATAAAAGTTATGTTTTCGAAAAATTCATATTATATAATATATACGCCTATTTTAAATAAATTTCACACGAAGATTAAGCAAAAATTTTCGCAAGATTCTTACAATTTTCGTTTTTTACTGAATGAATACAAAATCTGTGATTAAAACACTCTCTAAAGAAAATTACAATTTCACTTCGTGCATGCATGGAAAAAGAAGAAAAAAAATCAAATGTAGTATAAAAATAATAATGTGAATTATTACTTTAAAGCGTATTTTTTATTCTTTCACAAAGAGCAATAGTTGTGTTACAAGGAGGAAAAATAAGCAAGCATAAACCGGTTAAATCAAGGTTATTTACTATATGTAAACCCAATAACACTGCTTATCGGTAAAAGATTATGCAACATTACTCAAAAATTGAATCTCATTTTCAAGTTGCTAAAACAAAATTCATGAACATAATAGAAAAAGTTTGAATAAAAAGCATTATTTAAGCTTTGCTTAGTTTGCATAATTCTTTGTTTAAAAAGTAGTTCTTAAATTATCACCTTAATCATAAGAACATTATTGCCAACGGCAATTATTTAAACAAAGAAAGAACTTCTAGGTAGCCTTTCGAGATATGAATATTAAAAACTTCTTTAGAAATCACAAAGTGTTTCAGATGTCTGTTTAGACGAATTTTGCTGTTTGTTTTAAGTTAAATGACTTGTGCATTATTTTAATCTTGTGCACTATATTAACTAATCTTAGATCGCAGTTGAGAAAACATATTAAGCCATCATGTTAATTTTGTTTATAACGTTGACCCGAAAAATAACAATCATAAGCAATCAATTCAACTGTGTGGCATTTGTTTATTGTTGTGCATTATTATTAGAAAATAAAAAAAAAATTTATTTTGATAAGATCCTTAGATTCAAAGGAGCGACTATTCATTAAGTCAGTTTAAATGTCATGAAGCAGTTTTTTTCTTTACTAATATATATAAAGAAATCTTAACAAATCTTCTCGATTACTATTTTTATTGCATGTTTTATGCACGAAAACAGTTTTAAATCAATCCTTTTCGCATGATATCTGTAAAATAATGCGTTAATTTTGTCTTTTGAAATCCTCATCAAAATATGTATGATACGGTTAAAAGGCCATTACGTCTATGTTCTATATTTATGTGTTTAGTCATTATGTTCTAAGGTAAAATAAAAAAAAATAATAAAAATAAAAAGAGTTGCAATTATAAAATGAAATTTCGTTCTCATTGTTAAATTACTTTTACATTAAAACAAAATAACTCCTCTACCAAGAACAGGGCGGCTAAGAATAAAATTGTGCAAAAGGCCAGGGCCTACCCGGGGTTTTGAGGAAGAAAAGAACTGTAGCATTAAAATATTGTAGTATTAAAATATTGCTTCACTATAGCTATTGATATTTGTGATTAACGAAAAAGTTGTGTTAAAAACTGTAGAATGCTTGAAAATTAAGTTACTTGAATACTAGTTGCTAAGTTAAATGTTTTAAAGTAAGCTACAGATGATATGAATATTTTGTAAGAAATAGTTTTTCAAATCTTCCGACGTTTTCATGCTTTTAGAAATATAAATTATTTTTAAATGTTACTTTTATCTAGTTATTGATTGTGTAATATAACTAAAAAAAATTTCTTCTCTTAAATAGAAACGTAATCACTTGCATTGAAAAAGATTGGATAAAGATTTCAAGAAGAGTTCTAAAGAAGGTATTAGTGATTATTACATATTTTACGAATTAAATAAATTTAATGTTATAACATTTAATAACTGGATTCTATTAATATTTAGGCATCTTAAAGGAAATTCGTAGCGATTAGACTATTCATAAGAATTACATATTTGTTCTCAGTTTCACAGAACAATTTATTCAACTCAAAATAATTTTTTATTGAAAATACAAATATTTTTTTCTTTCATTGATTAAATTTTGATATTGCGAGCATTTTAATTTATGTGAAGAAATAACAAAGTGAATTATATTACTCTCAATTTCTAAAATGAGGTCAATGTTTATGTCACACAACTAATTAATATTTTGTAAAAAATAAAAGAAATAGTATTCCTTACAATAAAATTGCTTCCATTGCATAAAGGATATCAAAATATTCTTGAGCATATATACTTTCTTTAATGAATTCTTTAAATATATACGTTCTATAAAATTAAGTATTCCAGTATGGACAAAAAAGTTTCAAACAACTTGGTTTAAGTCAAAACAAAGTATATACAAATATTTAATTATATTTATTACATATTTACAATCATATTTTGTTTTCTGTTACGAAATAGACATTTCTTGTTACATTTAGAAATGAAATGAATATGCATCGTAGTAAAATAATCGAAACACAAGTTTCATTCTAATTGCAGTTTAACTATTTTGGCATTTCCTTGTCCTTTTAATGTGTTGTTTCTACTGTATTCTCGCTATTAAAAATTTAAAAAGAAAATGATAATAACACTACTTTTAATTTATCTTTAAATGAGAATCGCTAGTTTTAATGTAAAAAACATAAAACAAATATTAACAAAAAAAATCACTGGTATTGGAAAAATTTAATAGCATTAGGCAATTTATAATTTGTAGAAACTTTTTATATCCTTGAATTGCTAATTTAATCGCCACTGTTAATGCGATAAGTACGGTTATAATTGTTACAATAACTGTTAATGTTACATATTAAAATGCAACATATTAAACAAAACAACTAGATAATTTCATAAAACTTTAAACAATATTATGCCTAAGTTATATAAACCTGTTACAAATTCTAATTATTCTAGTGAATGCAATTTATTCAACAAACGTTCTTTAAAATAATTGTTTCAATTAATTACTATGTGAAATATTTAATTAAGATCTTATAAATAATAAACAATGACTGCTAAAGTACGTATTATATTTTATTTATTCAGCATTATTCACAAATTTTTCGTGTTGCATTCGTCATTTTTATCATATTCAATCAATTCGTGCTGGCTCTAACGTAAGGTATGAAAATTACAAACATTCAATAAAACAATTTTGCTGAGTAAAATTACTAGTTACAAAGCATTGCAACGAACTTACGTTTATAGTAATACATTATGCACATACAATTTATTAATTATTTTTAATATAATTAATCCCAGAAGCTCAGCAAAATTTATAGAATAAGTTACTTAACATTTTCCATGAAATTTTTTTATTATTGTATAAGTTTCCATTTCAAATTTATTCCGATGTATATCAGTACCTATGTTTATGAAATGTTACAGAAAAAAATTAAAATGTTACAGAAAAATATTCTACAAAGAATTAAATGTTTATTATTAAATATTTATAGGTTTGTGTAGATTATATATTTGTGTATATTTGTAGATTATATAGGTTTGTGTAGATTATATATTACGGTAACTAGAAAAACAATTTTAAATAAATAACTGCAAGAACGTTTAAAAGCTATGGAATTGTATAAGTTAATTTTGTAAGATAAATATCCGTAAAATAAAATAACTGTAAGTGAGTGCAGAGTTTTGCTATTGTATGCCAGTTAATATTTATTTAACTTAAGCATTCAACTGTATACAAACAATTATAACTTAAGTATTCATACTAAGTGTACAAGCAATTTTGAAATACTATGAACACAGTAGTCTTGCATCAAAGAAAGAAAGACTTATGCAATATTTTATAGCATGCTAAACAAAAAAATTTAGTAAAATAGACTTTGTTTGAAATTTCTCTAAAATAATTAGAGCTTGATGAATTTAAACTTGAAATTGAAATAATTGTTACGGCAAATAAGTTGTTACCTATAGTATGCCCAATTAAATACCATACACTTAATTCTATCATCCTTATCAAGAACAAAGTAGCTTGATTATTGGATTTAAGTCCCTGTCCAAAACAGGTCTTATTCTCATAAATAAGCCTGGTTTAAAAGTTCAGACTTGTGTCTTGTTCCCAGCATGCTATGGACCTCGTTCAGAAGCGACTTTTCAACAAGATTTAAGGACCCTTGACGCGCATAATGGTTGTTAAGTGAGGAATTTCACATGCCGATATTTTATCTTTTTAAGTGTCTTCTAAGCCATCTACAAACACATACTAAACTACAAGAGAAATAAAAGAAATCTCAGCAAGAGAGCCCTTCCCCTTGAGGAGATATGTTTTGAAGCTATAAAAATGTTTCATGAATCTTGAAGTGTTTTGGAACTGCGAGAAGGAAATTTTCTTGGAGCCAGATAAGAAAGTTGACGTTTGAGGGATAGTCAGCTCCAGACAAAAAAGAAAGTTGAATAACTTAGGCTAGAGGATATAAGAATCCCTAAAATGAAATCTATTTTACTTGACAAGAAACTGATTGCAATGATATTTTTTTCTTTTCTGATGCAGACTTGCTTAGTATAAATTTGTCTGAAACTTCAGAAAAAAACATGTTCTACAAATCAAGGACAATGCTCACAAGATATGCCTTAGTGATTGTATAAAACCAGTGGGTGTCTCCTTGTGTATGTCTCTGTGTTGTGTCAAAATTTAATCAGTGAGAATGAAAGTGATATATCGCAGAAATATAAGTTTCTAACTTCACTTACTTTTTACGTAATAAGCATGTTGTCAAATTTTAACTAAATCTGTCATTTATAAGGAAACAGACATCTAAAGGAAAACAGTCAAAATAGTCTGTTTAGACAGAAAAAAAAGAAGAAAATAATTATGAATAATACCCTTTTCAAAAAAGCTGATCTCTTAGATCTGAAAATTGTTTTCTCACTTTTTCCCGGGAGTTTACCCAAAACATGCAATTTTGAAAGTTATTAAGAAAGGTAACTTTTTTTTGCCTTTTCTGTACACCATCTGATGAAACTCTTTCATATATAATAATAAAATAAAAAATATAGAAGAATATTTCAGAAAAAACTGGGACTTTTCATTATGAAATGAGATACTTCTTTTGCATTCGTTATAATGTTGAATTTTTTAAGAAAAATTTTCTATGTAAATGAATTTATTACAGCTTTAAAAGATAAAAAAATATTATGTTCGCTGGATTGATATAGTATGTACAGGAGAAAAAAGTTTCTTATGTTTGATATTCAGAAAAATAATTTTCGAAACTTCTAAAATTGAATAATTAGGCTAAACTTGGTCTTGACTATAAATAAGAAGCATTAAGTCATATTTTTCTTTTATCAGATTGGGTATTTTGACAAAGAATTTTGAATAAGTATTTTAACTGTATAATCAGATGAAACAAATTATTACTCATGTATCAGTATAGAAAAAAAACAGAAAATTGGCGAATATTTTTCTCCGTGCTTCTTTAAATATTAGAAGTTAATAAAAAAAAATTAATGTCCATGAAATTCCCGCATCGCATTTATGCCACACACAAAACTGTTGAATAGGTAACATTCTTACTTAATTGAACAGAATGCTGTATGTGAACGATAAAAAAAGTTTGATTAACCTTTGAAAAAGTATATTTCTACAAAACCTTTAGCATTAGTAATTCAAAAGCAGTATATTAATTTTAACCTTAAAATCAGTTTATCATGGTTCTTAAAATGTCTAAATAGTATAGTTTAACACAGTGGAAGAACAATGTTGGTCACAGGTGTAATAAAATATTGTGATATATTTCCATTTTGCTGCCAGATTTTAATAGGTCATAACTCAGGTAATTCCGCAGCAGTTTTTATATATGAATGGTTTTATATTAATAAGACATGCTATTGTGAAATTTAGAAACAAATAACTAATAGGGGAAATTTGAATGAAATAAAGAAAAGAATTAAGTAATAATGAATGAATTATAATAAACGAATGAAATTACCCATCTGTAATATAATATCGTGATATATTTCTATTTTGCTGCGAAATTTCAATAGGTCATAAGAATTGAGGCAATTCCGCAGCAGTATTTATATATCAATAGTTTTAGATTAATAAGGCATGCTATTGATTGTCAAATTTGGAAACAAATAGCTAATATGGGCAATGATGTATAAACAAATAATTAAACAATAATGAATTAATTATAATAAATGAATGAAATTATGAAAATGGTAAGATATTTTTTTTCAAACAAATTCATAAACACATTGATTTCAAATTAAATTTGAATTCTTTATTTATAAAATCACATTCTTGACACTCACAAACTGTTATTTTTATGTCTCTTTTGCAACCACAAAATTAATATCGCACTTATTAAATTGCTTAAAAATATTTAAATAAATGCAAACCTATTTTAATGAAAAAGGAAAAGAAATATATGAAACATTTACCAAAATTTTCAACGTATTTGGGAATTTTAATTGTTTAAATTATATTTTACGTTTCATATCCTTTAAAAAGACTTTTAACTTTAAACTATGATTTTATTTTTATCATTTCTAATTGAAATAAATTCATACTAATTGATTTTAAACAGCCCATTAAATGACTTATTAAAAATTATAAACTTTTGATTACGTTGGTTCAGTATTTCAAATAATTTTATTACGTAAATATGCTGTGTGTGTATAATTAGTTTTTGTTTTTTTTTGAAAAAAAAAGGACACCTAAGCAACACTTATGAAATATCAGCAATTAAAGATCCAATTTATAGTATAAATTCTCAAATTATTTTTAATTGAACAGTTCAATCTGCGTCATCCTAAATTCTATTAATTACGAATGTCGCTTTAAATACTGTCGATCACACCAGTGAAAATTTGAAAGAAAAAAAAAATAAGGAGGGGAATCGCTGGAAATAAAGAATCTAAAATTAATAAATGTCTTTTACATTTCAAGTACTTTTCAACAAATGAAAAAAAAAAGAAAAAAAAGCAGAAACTTCAATTTATTTTAATCGAAGATTTTCAAAATTTCAATTTTGCAGTTTTTTTTAAAATCTATTTTATGAGTATGCAATATTTTTAATTAAAGTTTCTAAAAAATTTTACTTTTCATCAACAACTGATTGATTTCTAAATATAGATATAGATTTTTATTTACCCACATTTATTTTAATTCAAAGTATATAATTCGAACTTCATTGGTATAAGACTGTATAATTTCGTTTGAATTAACAATTTTTATAATTTAACTTTCATCTGAGTCGTCATCACGGGTCACAGTTGCCCAGTTTGGTTCCCCCTCAAGCGTTTAGTTCTTTGTTTAGTTTTTTCTTTTATATTATACTGAATTTTAGACTAGTGAAAGTAAAACAATCTTAGAAAATTGGTGTGATTTTGAGCCGAATTTTATTTTGATATGATTCAAATTTTTTACTGTCTTTAAAAGCTGTTTAACCATGTTTTCAAATAGAACCATAAAATTATGTTTTATGTTCAAGAAGCTCAAAAATACGGTGCTACTAAGCACCAAATAAACCTATCCACGAAAGTAATCAATATGAAAAATACTCTATTCGAAAAAAGAAAGTGATAGTAAATATTTGTTCGTATCAAGTGAATATTTTGTTTCTGTTTCTACCAATTAAGAAAAGTAGTATGTTTTTACTTTATAATATATGATAACATTTGGTAAATGTGGTAAGGTTTGGTGATTTTATCACACCTTAAAGTATGGCATAAAAAACATTTATTCGATTAAACTTACGTTTTAGCATTGATTTTTTTTTTTAATAAATGGGTGTAACAAAATTGTTTAATGTGAGTAAAATACGAACGATAATTTTGATAATCAAAATTTCCGGTACATCGTTGCCATATTAGCATATAAATTAAATTCAGCATATATATTAAATACCGTATATTTCGGTTTTGCTAACCGGAATTAAGTTTTTTTTAACCACAAATGTTATTATCCTACAGTACGGTAATTTTAACAGAACTTTTTTCGCCGCATACTAACAGTGTCTTACAAATACATAAACGATAATTGTCAGGTCTGACATAAATCGGAAGAGCCCTTTGCTCATTGTCCCTTTTTTATTGGGTGTGTTTTGATGCATGTTGAAATTATTTTTTTCATCAATTCTGCAAGAAGAGGGGACGTTATCTTGTCCAAAGGAATGAGCTATGTCACTTTAAAGCCATTGGCCATTATTCTTGAGCTTCTTCAAGATTGATAGCAACGCTCTGTACTCTGCAAATAAATTCTTATTTATTTATTACTTTAATTTCGTTGGCATTATATTTTGTCTATTCTTTGGAAAGATGAATCGGTGGAATTTCTTGCTTTTTTACTGTCTGGGAAAGACGTTATATTTTTTTAATATAAAAACAGCTTGAAAAAGAGAGAAGCGGAATTGAATGCATATGGGTTTTTTAACCCCGGATTTCACACTGAAAAAAATTAGTGATGTTTATTTTAAAACAACATGCCTTAAATTATGTCCCACTGCCACCTACAAGGTCAAACTAAGAATGACTTAAATACGCCAAAATATCCAACTCCAAGCAAAATTTATCCGCATAAGAGTTAATGGATGAAACGGTTTTGTGCTAGCTTGAGTTATGATCTGGAGTTAGCGGTCCGTTTTATGCATAGAAGCGAGTTGATTGTTTGTAAATTATGCTTCTTGAATATAAATACGCACCTCTATAACATGTTCTGCCCGAGTATTACGTGCGATAAATGAAATGAATTGAATTAAAAATTAGGAATATTAGTACTATTTTTTGGATGATATCTATTTATCCTCTACGTTATGAGACCAATAGTTTCTGTTAGTATTTTTACTTCAATTATCTTAACAATTCAATTGACATATTTATATGAACAATCCGTCAGAACTATGTCAGATTGTAAGGATCTCATTCCTTTTTGATATTTTTAATAAAAATTTTATTTACAAATGCTTTGAAAATTTTTGGTAAAGGCATTTTTTTTCGTACATATGCACATTAACCCTTTGAAGCAGACTTTTTATTAAACATATTTCCAGGCTTTTTTTCATTATATTGTGTTAACTTAGTTCAAATCAAGTGAAAAATATTATATTTAGCAATTTAATAATTTATGATTATGAAATACAGCATGAAACACCAGTGTTTTTTTTTTTTTCTTTCTGAGTTAAAGGTAAAATCGGCTACAATAATTCTGCACTCAAATAATAGTTATCTTATGTATCCAAATATAAAATGAAATCTTTATATAGGAAAAAATTGCGGAAAAGGGGTGAAATAATACAATACGTCTAGTTTCAGTCCTCTGAAATTTAAATGATAATATTCCTAATTATATTTCATAAATTTAAATTATACAAGACGTTTTGCTTCAGTCCTCTGAAATTTAAATAATAATATTTGAAAATTTATTTTTATGAACTATTTCGTTGATGAATTATTTCGTTTAATTCATCATTATACTAGACGAAAAAATAATTATGTGAATCCAATCTTTTAATAATTTTTGACATGAGTATATTATAAACTACCTCCAAGAATGCGAGATTTTTTTTTCTTTTTTTTTTGGAATTGTGGCTGAAAACATTTTGTAATGATGATTGTTTGCTTGATCAAGGGTAATCAGGCATACATCAGCAAAACAAACAAAAGGAAAAAAAATTACATATCTGTAATATCATTTATTATTACAGTTCTAGATGCTTTTTTTCCGAGTGCTTTTTATTTCAGTACTTTCTTTCAGTGCTTTTTTTTCCGGGCTTCGTTTTCCGGTAGTCTTTTTCTGCTTACCGCCGAAAAACTGTTTAATTAAATATAGTTATTTTCAGAGTGCACGTGGCCTTTTATTTAGAGTAATTTTTTTTCTGTCTGAACATCATAATGATATTTTGTCACATATCAAAACAATATTTTGTATAAAAATAATTAATATATTGTATAAAAATAATTTTGCAATAAAAAAATTTAATGAGTTATATTAAATTAAATAGCAAAAATGCTAAAAAAAAATAATTGTATTACGACGTTAGGATGAAATAACTTTTCTGTTGAGTTGTTGTTGATAACTGTTGAGTAGCATTTAACTATTTAAATTTGTATCTGATTTGTTTTATGATTGAAAAAAATATTCATTTGTTTTATCATAGTTACTCATGATTTTATGTATTACTATCTAATTTTTGATGTTATCAGAAACAATAGGCATTTGTGAAATTTTTCACTAAGATAAGGTTTTTCATATGAAATTTTCTGACTAATATTAATATTAATATATGGAATATTTGACTGTTTTATTTTCACTGATGAGTACATCAATATTTCTTTTTCAGGTATCTGTTAAGAAGACGCAATGATCTGTCAACAGTTTTTAAAAACAGTGTGATGTCATAAAAGTATTTGTATAATAATCTAGTTATAAATTTGTAAACAATATATATTGTAAGTATATTGCGCACACAATAAACAAACATTTCTTAACATTTCCTAAACATTTCTTAATTTTTATGTTGTAATTTTGCCACTTCAGACATTTAGTTTGATTCTTCGTTAAAACTTATGATTTTCACAAATTCAAGCAACATGTATCAATGTTTAACTTTCATACTTTCTTTTCAATTTTTTGAATATATTTTTGAGTTATTAAAAACTGGTTAAGATTCTTAGAACAGAAAAATGGCCGATTAATATGTTAATAATATATTGCATTGTAAGATGAAATATTATTTGTTATTTATCAAATTATTAACAAAATTAATAAACTGAAATGGAAAAATTCTAGAATGTAAAAGAATGAGTCTAAAATTGAGGCAGATGTGAAGCGATCTCGTACTCACAAGTAAGTTATCTAATCCAAAAAGTTATTCACAACAATAGATGAAATGAGTAAATCATCAATTCCATGAAAAAAATTTCCGGTTCTCGGAACCAACAACGTCAGATTCTTTTGATAACCAAAACTTAGCACCTTCAGGGTAAATAGCTTTTTTTCCCCACCATCTGCCTGGAGCTTGCAAAAACTTTCAATAACGTCTGTCAATCTTGACTAAAAACAACCTATCAGAAAGTTGGGCCTTATGAGCAATTTTACATGTATGGAAGGGGGCGCATTCCCCTACACATTGAAATTCAAAGTAAAAGTCAAGATAAGCGTAGGGCCCGGTCCCTTTGATTTGCCCCAGGGGGCTCTAACGCCACCTCCTTATCGGCTGTCAGTATAGCAATTTTATGTCTTTATTGCACCTATTAGATATTTGACATCGTTAACGAGCTAAAATGGCTGCGATGACAATTTCTCAGCAGTGGTCCTAGTTAAGAAGGATTTGTATGTGCAAGGATTAGAAAGTTTTATTTCTCTATGTTTATTTAAATTTTTTAAAAAATTACTTATATTTAAGATTTTGTGAAATTCATTGGATAAATTTTAAGGATAAGCTTTAGATCAGGTACGTTAATATTTTTGAATTACGTAGTTACAGCAATGTTTTTTTTATCGTTTTTTACTATTATTATTTGATTGCAAATAAGAAACTCAAATCAATTTAATAAGATAAGTTTACATATGTTGTACACATTATTTAAAGAAAATAAAATAATTTGGTGCATTAAAATAAACCAAAAATAAACCTATATACTCTTATTTTGATGCATGTTTATACCAAATTTTTTTCTGATTTATAATTATTATTTTTATCTTCTAAAGCTACTTATTATTCAAAAAGGTGATTATAAACACATTATTTCTCAATATGTAACAAACAATTATTCATTGTTTGTTACAAGTACAATTACGTTACAAGTTGAACACTATGTTCATTTAGATCACGATGTTTCATAGCGTATTAATGTATTTATTTTGTGAAGTATTTTTATTTTTTACTGCAACAAATGCAAATAAAATAAATTTAATTGAAGTACATATACAATTAAATAAAATCAGTGCAGCAATAAATTAGAACTAAGTTTGATACACACACTTATTTTTACCTGAAATTTGATTTATAGTTATTATTAATAACTCTTAAAAATCACTTTTACTCATTTGATCCTTTTAATGTGAATGTTACTCATTATATATATTTTTTTCTGTCTGAGTATTGGGCGACATTTAAAACATACATTGATTTAATTCTTGTTTTCTTTTTAGTAAGTAATTATCTTTACATGATGTTTTATGATGTAATTATCTAGTTCATGATGTTATTAGTCTTTATAAAACATATTTACTTCTTACGCAATAATTAAAATAAAACTTGCTATCAAATTAAACATTTCACAAGATAGTGTTTACACGAAAACTAAATTATGATTATTATTAAAATTGCCTAAAAATTGTTTTAAATTTGCTTAAATCTTTGCAATATCAAAATTCTGAATTTTTGCAGAGTTATGTGGCTTTTTTGGTTCGAGTAATGTATTTGGTATAAATATTTTTTCTGGTTTCTAAAATTTCTGTGATATACAAACATTTTATAAAATGAATTTAAAATAGGTTATTTTTCCAGAGAAATACATATATTGCCATTAAATAGATTTAAAAATCATGCTACTTGCTATATCCTCGCATATAACTTTTCTGTTTATCCAGTAAGTCATTTGAATAATTAATGAATAATAAAATAATCTAAATGAAAGGGTTATATATATATATATTAAGTGAAAATAATTAAAAAAAGAGTAAATATATTTATATTTTTTGTGATCAAAAGTGATATTTTTGTAACTGAAAATTCGCTATTTTATTAGCTTTATCACGCTAGATTTTTGAATATTGAAGGCAGATGATCAATAACTGGAGAACTTTTTATCAGTATTCAAAAGAAATCAGGAAAAAAAAAGACTAATTTGTCTTGCATATAAAAATACTATCCGTGCTTAAAATTCCGCTTGGGATTAATTTTTAGCACTCTTTAAATTCATTTTTTTAATGATGGTAGCGCGACTATAAATAAATGTTTGCTTTTTTATTTCGTTATGTCCCCTCAATCATAGAAAAATGCTTTTTGCAAAACATGAATTTCTAAAATAAATATTTACTTACTTTTCTATTCTAGTCTCTGACTTACTTTTAAAAATGTTTGTATTTAAGGCCAAAACAAAATTTTAATTTTCTGTCCTTCTTTCTCTTAGTTAAAAAAAAAACTATAAATAAAGTAAAGTTTCAGCTTAAAAATTTAAAAAAAAAATAAATAAATTTGAATGCAATAAATTATTTAAAATAAAAAAGTAAAAAAATTTGTGATTATAAAATTGAGTAAAATGTTTCAAGAAAGATTAAAGCTTATGTTTTAGTTTAGAAACAACATTAGTTAATTCAAAAAATATTATACTAAAAGTTTGACAGCGGAAAAGTTATTACGATTATTTACCTTTTCTCAAGAAAATTAATTTCTGTTAAATTGCCTTAGCTTTGTTAATTTATGAGGAAATGAAGAGCAACGCAAAAATAATTGCTTTCAAAGCTCCTTAGATTGATTTAAATTTCTGAATAGATTTTATTCTTAACTAATAATAATACTATGCTAGAACAAGCTACAATTTTGAAATCATTTGTAGTTAAAGTAAAATGCTCTATTTAAAATTTAATAATAGCAAATGAAAACTAGCAAATGAAAAATTTTATTAGTTTTCATTTAATTCCATTTAGGTAAATTTCTTTAGAAATAGTTAAGTTATTAGTTTAACAGAAAATGAAGAGCAAAACAAAAATAATTGTTGCGAAAACACGTAGGATTGATTTAAATTATATAAGAGTCCGATTCTATTCTACAATACAAGAAAATGGCTAATAAATCACAATAACAGCGGGACAAAAACAATTCTTGGCACACAATTTATCTTTCTTTCCGTGAAAAACTCGATAAATAGCAGAAAAGCGTGTCATATACTAAAACAGACATTAACAACCTATTTAATTCATGCAATCGTTTTCTATGTTAGAATGACACCTACGGTTTTTTTCTCTCAACAATTTACTGGTGTAAGAATGGCACGTAATTTGATGAACAGTTTGACAAAGACTTAGTGACCTATCTAGTGAAATATACCTATCTTAAATAAAAGCACATTAATTATACTCTAACTGTAAGGTTAGGCACGATTTATTAAAAGTATCACACGTTTGAAATATGATTAGTGCAAAAGTTATTTTTTATTTTTAGCTTTTATTTTGTTCTTATTGTCTGTTTAATTTCAACAATGCTCGTTTTAAATTTTGGTTGCATTAATTATCTTTTTTAAAAAAATTACGGTTTGACAAAAATATTTCTGCTCGATGGTATTGTAAGATGTCGCAATATAAATTCGATTCATAAAACCATTTTGCTAAAGTATGAAGGATATTTTGCTTAGATTATTATTTTTTAGTTTGCTTCATTATTTATTTTTTAAATTTCTGCTTGTTTTTCGAAGCAAAAAAAAAAAAAGAAAAGACGAAAAAATGTATTATAATGTAAAGAAAATGAATAATTTTTAAATGATATGGTGCAATTTTTTTTTATTTTGTCTATTAATCCATTTTATCATTTATTATTTTATCAATTAATTTATATCTCTAATGACATTTTTCCTAACATTTAATTACAAAAATGGTAAAGTGATTTTTATTAAATTTTTTTAATAAAGAAACAAGCCTATATATATAAATATATTAATAAATATATAAATATGTATAAATATTGTTTTAATTGGGGGATATAATTTTTTAGCATTAATTTATAATTATAGTCTTAAAAATTTATTCCTAACGTGATTCATAAGAACAAGATATTTAAAAGCTTCTTGAATGATTTTCCTCAGATATCAAATATAGATTTAAAACTGTTACAAAAACTGAAAAATTAATTTTAAAAAAAACAATTAATGAATGCTGATACATTTTATTGATAAAATTTTTGAACAAAATATTTTCTTTTATAAGGCATGATTAGAAACAAAATTCTGTGCACATTCATGCTTTTTTTGTTTTATTTGAAAACTAAGCTTTGAAAAGCACACGCACACACAAAAATAAATAAAGAAGGAAAACAATGAGTAAATTAAACACACGCAAAAAAAAGAAAAAAAGCATATTTTATGTGACATGGTGTGTGTATGGTTTTTATTGTAACTTTTAATTGTTAGAGTGTACTACAGCGTATTTCACTTTACAAATACTTCCTGAAATAATTAAAATAACGAAGTTTGATTGCAATTTTTCATCCGCTATTTTTACTGTAAAATAAGAATATATTAAACTACATTAATTATAATTGCTAAACAACATTTACGCTTCAATGAACAAAGCATTATTTGCAACTTGTTTTTATGATGATATTCCATCAAGAAAATCTAAATTATAAAATAATATAAATCAATACACAACAATATGGTTATGATCAAGATACATATTAAATGTTAATGCTAAAAGCTTTGTTTTGCAATTCACTACGATTGGCAACCTAATTATAAAATATATTCAAATATATTTATTATTTTTAAAATTTTTGGATGAAAAAGTATCAATTGTTATTCGAATTGTAAAAAAAATTATTTTGTATATTTTCGAATTATGAATTTTCTATGCAGAGCAAATTATGTCGTTTATGTTTCAGCAAGTTTAGAGCAAGTTTATGTATTATAAAAACATATATCTGAAAACAAAACAACCTTCATATATATTTACGAACTATTTTTTATCTTGACGAATGAGGCTTAATTGCAGTCTGAAATGAACCATAAAGTTTAAATAAATAACAATAATCGAAAAGTGGGATATTATAAAGAAAGTGTACAAACATTGTATTTCCGACTCTCTTATGTTATCAAGCAGATGTTTATATTAGTACAGGCCAACCTTTAGAAAGTTTGCACGCCTTTTTTCTACCTCGGAGTTTTATTGATTCTTTAAAAAAAAAAGAGATACTACCTTTCACAAACACAAGAGGATGATCTAAACTAAGTTACCACACAATTTTTCTGCCGAAAAAAGAGAGAAAAAAATCATTCAAGAGGTTAAAAAATCGCAATATAAAAGGAGTAGCTTTTATTTATTTATTTCATTGTAGTGTCAGAAAAGCGTATCGCACCAGAAAGAAAAGATGTAAATTATCGATCCCAAACGCGTATTCTTCTTTTTGTGTCCGTTTGGTAAGCATAAATAAGAAAACAGAGGTTGTTATAATAATGGGTCTTTTTTGGCGATACAAAATACGCATATGAAAATGAAAAAAATGTTCCGGTGGGGTTTTTATTTAAAATAAAATAACCCAGATGGTATATTTCCGGGTATTCCTATGAAACTATTGTCGTTTGGAGGTTCTGTGAGTGAGAGTTGTACTAACACTTTTTAAACGTTGTTTAGAGCGTTTTACTTGCTTGAACTTTGGACGCGCTTTTACTGCCATAGATGCGTATTTTTATGGCTAAGAACGCTGGATTTATTTTGAATTGTTTGATACTATTTTCGTTTTCTTCTTACTTAAATGGAAGTTAAATTTACGAAGGTAAACTCTTTTTGTTTTGTATATATGATTTTTATATTGTCTTTCTATTTTTTCAAAAAGGAGAGAATAATTCAATATTGCTCAGCGATTCCTTTATATTCTGAATATTCTTAGATTTTTACGATTCCTTTCTATCGTACTTTCATGAATTATTTTGAAATTTGAAATATTTGTATGGCATATAGATGTATCTTTTTACAATATTTACACTAACTCACATCGCTAAGGTATATTTTCTAAATTTTATGTGATAACTGCACTTCACTCTTTTATTCTACTAAAAGCTTATTCTTATACACTTTTTGGATCACGTGGACCTTAATATTGTTTAAATTTGTTATAACCTTAATACAGTTCTAAACTAAACCGTATTATCATGCTATTATAACAACCTTAAACTTGATTGCAGGATAATTTAGTTTAATTAGAACGACAAGCTTCAATTTAGCAAGATTCAAGTTAGCGACAAATTTGTACAATAGTATGATTCAAGGTAGCTACATTTTAAGTATTTATTAATTAGGATTTCCTAATTACGAAAATTCAGAAATAATTGCTTAAGGGTGATTTTTTTTTGTTTTTAAAATTAGTATTTCTACGCGCATACATAAATAACTCTCGTTAAAAATAAGTTTAAAAAGTAATATCATTTTACTGATTTCAAACTTACAATATTCCACACATTAAATTGTAAAATTTCTGAGGTATTAATATATTGAGTTTACAATTAATATTTTAAGTTTGCAATGCGAAGTATTTTTTGAATTATACATATCTTTTTCAGCTAACAAACAGGCTGGTTTAAAAAAATTTAATAAAGAACTTTTTTAAAAATAAGTTATGTTTGCAAAGTCGGGTCAGCAAATGGCGTTCATTTTTTTGTAAAAAATTTACAGGCACTACGACATCAAATTGAAAGACTTAGTCCAAAAATATTTGACAATTAATTTAAGCATTCATTTTTTTATGCTTTTTGTTTTTTCATTTTATTTTAGACTTTGGAATTATTAATCGTAAATCTATTATATGAACTTGAATCCAAATCATTCAGAAACAAATTGAGCGCTATTTGGTTAAAAAAATATATAAATTATTTTATCCAACCGTTAAAGCACTTATAAATAATTTATCATTTTATATGACAAAGTATGAGATGGAACTGTAATTTTATAAAAAAAAAAGCTTCATAACAATTTTCACAAAACAACGCTTAAGAAAACTTAAACAAATTCAAACTTCTATTACTATAGGCTATTCCCAAATCATTGTTTGAAATTACTTTTAAAAAATAATTATTTCAATTTGAAATTCCATATTATATATATTTTCTCTTCGTGTTTTTATTGTAACTATTATCATTATTTATCGTATTTCAAGTTTGGGGAATAGAAACAAATATATTTATTTGTGGATGTATTTTGATACATGCTGAATTTGTTTTGTCAATAATAAATTTATCATTTTATATAATAATGTGAAAGATGGTAGCTTCAGAAAATAAAAGCTTTATTGCAACTTTCACAAAAGAAAGCCAGAAGAAATTCATATAAATTTAAATTCTTCAATTACAAGTTATTTACAAATCATTGTCTGAAATCACATTTAATAAATAGAAACTTGAATTCGGAATATTCCATATAATCTGCATGTCCCCACTATGTTTTTATTGCCACTATTATAATTATTATGTTTTTATTTTTATAGAATTTTATTTAGTTAGGGGCAGAAACATGTTTACTTGTTGATGTATTTAAATAAATGCCTACTTTTTTTTTGCGGTGTTTAGTGTATTTTATTCAATTTATTCAATGTGAAAAAGCTTTTTATTTTTAAGTTAAGTATTTTAAATTAATTTTCAAAATTAAGTTTCGTTTAGAAAAAACTTAGTAATGTTAAAACATTACTTTGTTTAATTGTTCTGTAATTGTTATTTGACTCAAAGATAGAAAACTAAATATGTTCTTGAAAACTTTGTATGCACATTCACAAGAAAAAAGTATGCAATATTAATTTACATTTGCTTAACAAAGGATTACTCATTCTACTGATAACAAATATGACAAACACATTTCTTAGATTCCTAATATTATTCATAATGAAATATCGCCATAACGATTACACGTTAAAAAAATGTCGTAAAAAAGATTATTCATTCTACTGATAATAAATATAAACCCGTTACATTTCTCATGTTCCAAATAGAATTCACATAATCAAATATTGCCTCAACGATTAAGCGTTATAAATTGACATATTTTAGAAATATTATTTAGAGCGAAATTACTAAACATTACGACACTAAATAAAATTAACAAATGCTTATATTTTCTCATGGAAAGAAATTTTTTTCAATGAAAATAGCAGTTCAAATTCCTAAAATCTATCATGTACTATTTATTAAACAATATCTAAAACAACGTAGTTGTACAATATTTAAATACTTAACTGACGTCGGAAATTCAACCATGTTATCGTTCACCTAACATTAAAATATTTATAGTTGTACAACGTGCACATTGCCGATTTTAATGTAATTAAAAGAATTTCAATCGTGATATTCAAGTGATAAAATAAAATATATATTACTATAATATTAAAAATAAATTATATATTTTGTACTATATAAAGAATTGAAGTTAGTCAATTTCATAGTTTATTTCCTTTCTGATATTCAATATTGCTAAAAATTTTGACATGATAGAACAAAATTTCAGAATAGCTTAATAAGGACTCACATTAATACGCATTTAAAGAAGTGAAAAATATTTTTTTATCGTGTACCTAATTATACTTCTACGATTTTCATATTTATTCCATTTCTCAAATTTAATAATTACTACACGAAATAATTTCACAATATCTTAGTTAGGAATCCCATTTAGACGCATTTAAAAAACTAAAAAACATTTTTTTTATCGTGTACCTAATTATACTTTGTCGATTTCCATACTTATTTCATTATTCAAATTTAATAATTACTAATTTAAGTGTTGACGCTTTGAACGAGATAATTTCATGATAAGTTAATAAATAATCAATAATCATTTAGCACCACATGTACAGAGTAATAGTAATTGATATATTTATTCCATTGATCCATTTTAATGAACGTTGTTTTAAGTAACGATCTTTTTGAGCGAGAAAATTACAAAGCATTGAAATAAAAGAATAAACCCTCGTAACAAATCACCGCGAAAAACAGTCACGATAACTTATTAAATAATTAAATTAAGATACGCTTGAAAATATATTTGCACCACAAGTACAGAATAGAAGTAGTTTATATATTTATTTCTTTGCTCCAATTTAATAATTGCTGGTTTAAGTGACGATGCTTTTGAACGCGCAAATTTCATAGCATTCTATAAAAGAGGGAGAAAAAAATCAGAAACCTCTCGTAACAAAACACCGTGAAAAACGTTAGAATCAGTAAAAATGCACCCAAATAAATCTAAGTTGAAATATTCAACAAAAGGATATCGTTACACTGAATGTTTATCGATAAGTGTTCCGTTATCAGTTTAAATCACCCTCATCCAATACCATTTCCCTGGAGTAAAAACCATTCTTTAAGATTATATTCCTTTGCCATTAACAGTTTGGTGAAATAGCCAATGCCCTTAAAGTGCTGGTTAATAATTTCCTTTCAAGGAAAAATCGAAGTAGCGAAAGGTAAGTTATCAAGGGCTGAAACAGCGCCGAAATTCCAAAAAAAAAGTCGGAAGAAATCGGTGATCTATCCGTATTCCCTGGGGGTTCTACACCCCCATCAAGAATGCTTTCTTTGAAGTAAAGAAAGAAACATACCCAGAATCACGAAGAAGCCACTTAAGCTTTTCTTAACAATCATTCGTTCTCTTTAATCTTATTTTCTTCGCTTATTCTTGAAAAGAAAAAGAAAGAGAAGAAAATAGAAATAAATGAAAAGAAAAAGAAATCTTAAGACGGCTGTATCGTCAAAGAAATGCGTTACTATACCTTGTTTCTGTTATAATGTACCAATAAATTCTTTTTTATAACTGAATTTTTTTCTTCAAACTTTACAGAACTTTAAACATATGTTCAAAAACATTATGTTAAAAACTTTATATTTTAAAAAAAAACAGTGCACAAATTAATACACTTATTTTTCTAATTGTAATATTTATGAAAAAATACGCTCGAAATGAAAATATTTCAGAAATGATTATTTTTATTTTCCTTAGTTAAAATAAAAATAAAAACACGAAAATTCATGAAAGAACTGCATGATAATAGTTTGTTTTTGCTATAGTTATACTGTGAATAACTTTTTTATAACTGGAAAAACAAAATTTCTTTTATACGTTACAGAGCTTCTAACACACATGTGAAAAGAAATTATTAGATGAATAATCTAATTGTAATATTTAAGAAAAAAAAGTTAAGGACGAAAGCATTCCAGAAATAACTATTTTTGTCTTCCTAAGTTGAAATAGAATATTAAATATTCAAGGAATTGCACAGAATGTTTTTTCTTTTTACTATAGTTATACTGTGAATAACTTTTTTGTAGCTGGAGAAGAAAAAAATTCTCTTCAAAAGTTACAGAGCTTCGAACTCACATTTAAAAATATTATCTTAAAAAAATAGGGCAAAAATCTATATCTATTTTCTAATCGTTATGTTTATGAAAAAAACGCCCAATTCTAAAATCAAAATTAGGCATAATTTTACTGTGGGATAATAATTAAAGGCACACATTCTTTCACACTAAAAAAGTAGTGAAAAACTTGATATTTTGTTGCAATTAATTTAAAAAAAAATATGCTGCAACTTTCTAGTCAAATAGTAGTTTCGATAAACAATGCAATACATATTGTAGTTAGCATTAATATTTATGTTTCACAGGGAACATGTAGTTATATACTTTACGATGTACCTCTAAATAGTTAAATTTAAAATAAATATTTGTAAACATACATATAATTTAAAACTGAAATTAGTTACTTATTTACAATAAAACTGCAATAACTCTTTGTTAAGCTATAATGAGTTATTTCGAGTCACATTTATTTACAGTGTGTTCTTACTTCAAATTGTCCTAGATAATTAATTTAGCCAGTGTTTCAAAATTGCTATGTACAACATTTTCTGCTCCTTTGTGATGCAGTGAGCTGTCAAATTTTCTGGATTGAATTCCTAATAAAGCCATATGAAACACACATTTGTTATATTTAAGTGGTTATACTTTATTTGTTTTGTAACAAGTTAGGTGCCATACTAAGTTTAAGTTCTGAAAACGCAAAGTATTTGCAAAATATATCTTTATAATGTTGAAAAGGTAGGTTTTAAATTACATGTCTTAATTCATTGAATAATGTTCTATTTATGAAGATTATACAAAAATAACCATTATAAGTTTTATATATTTTTTTAAATTGACAATATGTTTTAAATTATTTATCTAATCTAATGTACTAAATTCACTGTTTTGTCTGAGAATAGTTACACATATAAGAAAGATAAAAATATGCATATTAAAGTAATAGTTCAATTTAAAAATGAAAACACATATTACAATAAAACTTACAAATTTTGGTTTGAATGCGTAATATACTCTTAATAAAGTTAAATATATGGTCAAACAGTTTGTAGAATTAAAATTTTATAATAATTAAGAGGGTTTATAATCTTTTTATTTGTCTTGTTTAATATTTTATCAGCACTGATTAATTCAAAGAACAATTTTGCAAAAAAAATTTTAAAACGTTCTTAGCTGCCATTTTCATTACAATAAGCAAAAAATATTGCTCCATTACTTCTAACGTTATGAATGAGATTCAAATTAAAGAGAACTACGCATGAGTTGTGCGGATTAATTTATAGTTACAATAATAATAAGAAAAAAAAGATTTTTTAAAGCTTTGCACTAATTCTTTTCATAATAACTAAAGCCTGTATTTGCTATTTTCATTATATAACAATATTTATTTCAAAAACGATGGCAAAAGAAATGTTGCGGATTTTGAACAATTTTTTAAAGGTTACTTTAATTAATTTTTATTTACCATAAATAGTTAGATTTAGACAGATAATGATGTTTTGTAGAGTAAGAAATAGTGATTGATAAAAATCCTACTTTCTTCAAAGTTTTGCCCAACTATATAAATAAATTTTGTTAAATGTTTTACTCACTGAGAAATAAAAATATCGGTACAATCAAAAATATGCATATTTATTATCCAATTTCAATAAAAAAGCACAAATATTATCGGTTTAAGAAGTAATCGATATTTTCAATTCCATATAGATTAAATTATACCTCTTTACATCAAGTTAGGGCTAAATTATATACGATCAATATGTGATTGTATTAATTTTAATTTTCAAATCAGATATCTAACTATTCAACATCAATTGACAGATCAGAGTACTTAAAAAGTAAGCTTAAAAAGTATATTTTTTAAAAATGGTTTATAAATTAGAATAAATTAATACTTTTAAAAACTTGTCAAAATGAACTCTTAGTATTCTTACAGAAAAGTAAGAGTGCACATAATCCTTACCAAATAGTCTTTATCAACACAAGGCACATAATCCTTAATTAGAAACAATCTTTAATTGATTAATGTCAACAACATAACTCTAGCTCATCACAAAATTTTGTTTTCTAGAGTTTTTGAGATTCATCACCAGACGGCGCTATAGAATAGTAAACAAACATGGCTGACATAACCTGTATACTAAAAAAAGGTTTTGATCCAGACATAATGGCGTCAGTTCTGAAATGAATTATGCCTCGGCAAATGGGGCCGTCTTTCAATGGAATGGCCCCTTTAGAATATAACGAATGAATTCCCTTTCCCTCATAAGAATTACCCCAATAGTAGACAGTTATGAACTTGATTGGTTCTTATGCTTAAGTTTCCTCCCAAGAAGGTGGGATGTTATAAAATGTCTTTGTAACTGATAGGATGACACAAATCAGGGCTGTCATATTGTCAACATTATGTGGGACTTGTTCCTGTTTCGAGCACTTTGTGAAAGTTTCTTTATATGTTCTTTCGATATTGTCTTTATATGTGATTTCGAAAGTTTCTTTCGATATTGTCACGCAAGTAATTAAAATTCAAGTTTATAAATGTCATTTTAAGCGCATAATTAAAAACATTAAATATTTGAATGTTTTTCACATATTATTAAGAAAAAATTAGCCTCTATGGAGTCATTAATCTATTTTAACTTTTTTAGAAAAAATGCGGTAATTAATTTATAGTGACTTCATTAAGTGGTAAATAATAAAGTTAAAATATTTAATGGTTTTCTAATTTTATTTAAAGTCCTTTTTCTCATCTACTTGCTTATGAAAAAGTAATCACATTTCTCTCATACTGCTAAAAATAGACAAATATATATTAATAGAGTCATTTTAATTCTTTCACGGCGACTTAATTAAGTTTAAATAATATGTCCAATATGTTTTGTTCATAAATAATTTGTCCCTACCAATTTCATAGCTTTTAAATTCAATAATAATATAAATTATTATTTATTCATAATTTGTTTAAAAGATAGGAAAGAGAAAAAATTATACTTAAAAAAGAAAAAAAACAATTCAATTTATTTTAGGCTAAATAAATGTTTATCATTAAAATAATATTCTATAATTAAATATTTTACTAGAGGTAACTTTCTAATAACTTATTATGACAATATTTTTTAAGATAATCATAATAGAAGCCAAACATTATATTATTATTAATTATTATTACGGAGTAAATAATTATAATAACAGTTAATTATTTGAAGCCACTGATTTACTGTTTAGAACGGGAAGAAAGGAAACAAAAATGATTGTTCTTCAAGAAATCTCCTATCTTCCAAAATGCTTATGAACAACATAAGCGATTCATTCAGATCGAAACAATCACGTGATATGAAAGATACTTATCTCACAATTTGGAATGCTCTAGTATTAAGAAACTGTAAATAAACATAATTATGTGACAACCTACTTATAGATTGCTTATCGACCAAAATCTTGCACTTTGAAAGCCAATAAATTCCTTATCTTATCAGTATCACACACAAGTCAATTGAGAAAAATGATACAATGTTGCTAAAATCATAAATGTAATAATCTATACCTAGTTTTTGTTTTTTAAAAAAAAATAATTTTTGGCCATATAATAAGATTAATGAGACAAAAAATTTATAAAGACAAACCAGTTTTTGTCCCAGAACAACTGAGAGAGGAAAAAAAACCAGCTCTAATGTCCCATGATATATATATATATATTTATATACACGACTTAAAATATTTCAGGATCTTCGAGAAAATTTATTAAAATTGTAGGAGTTGATATACTGTTATCAAAATTTAACAAAAATAACGAAGTCTAGGCATTCCTCGGTGAATTATATCATTAAACCATTTAATATGTTTGATGGAATCTGAAGATTCTATTTATTCCTCAATAGCACACTGTTAGAAATTTCTCGAAAGAAATGGTTAAATAACAATTTAGTCAATGGTTAATTTACCATATTTAATCAAAACAGTCAAATAACCATAAATAAAATGGTAATCAAACTGTTAAGTTTGGGAAAAACTGCTTATTAACTGCTTTCACCTAATACGGTTAAACAACCAGAATCTTATCTCACCAACTAGAACCATCTAACGAAGCTACTTAATTCTTTGCAACAGAGTACATATCATAGCCGTGCGGGCTTATCTGTCATTCTCATGACCGGCAGAACTGGAGTTCGAGTCCTAGAGTTGACACCACAATATTTCCTCCATTCCCTTCAACACATGAAGAATTTCCAGCCTGCAGCACTCTCTAGTGCCTAGTACTTTACGGAATGCCGAGCTCCTATGACTTTTTACTTTTATGAAAAATGCTAGTTGTAAATGGTTAAAAAACTATATAGTTTTGTATTCATGGTTTTATAACTGTACTTTTTGTAAATGTTTTCAAAACCATAAAGGAAAAAAATGGTCTTTACCGTAATTTTTACGGTTAATAGGATGAACAGACAGCTGCCGGTTATTTAACCATAATTTTAAAATGAAGATTTTAACAGTGTTACAGGTTATCTGCTTTATTTTAGATTTTCAAATTCAAGACTTTCCATGATTAATTCCAAGAATTTTTCGTGACTTAACGAAGTTACTATTTTCTCCGACAAAAGCACAACAATAAATTTAAAAAAGCATTATAATGACATTCATTGAAATGATAGGTATAACCAAAACTGTTATACTCTGCATCTTCATAGTTATAGATTTTAAAATTGAAAAACGGAGTAAAGAAATAGTTGAAGCAATATAATAACTGAAAAAAATCCAAAAGCAAATAACTTTTTCTTCTTTTTTTCTGCAGATACTTTTCTTGTTCATCGGATAGGAAAGAAATACTCCTGATTTTTCTGTTCTCATTTCGGAATAAAAAAATTTGCTTGGCTTGCTTTAGCTAGAATTTAAAATTGATAAAATAAAAATAAAAAATNAAGAATTTTTCGTGACTTAACGAAGTTACTATTTTCTCCGACAAAAGCACAACAATAAAAAAGTATTATAATGACATTCATTGAAATGATAGGTATAACCAAAACTGTTATACTCTGCATCTTCATATTTATAGATTTTAAAATTAAAAAACAGAGTAAAGAAAAAGTTGAAGCAATATAATAACTGAAAAAAATCCAAAAGCAAATATTTTTTCTTCTTTTTTTTCTGCAGATACTTTTCTTGTTAATCGGAAAGGAAAGAAATACTCCTGATTTTTCTGTTCTCATTTCGGAATAAAAAAATTTGCTTGGCTTGCTTTAGCTAGAATTTAAAATTGATAAAATAAAATAAAAAAATAATAAAAAAAATTCTGCAATCAGAAGTTTGAAAGATAATTCCCTCTAGAAAAGTTTTTTTCTTTCATTTTTTGAAAGAACACTATAATTTTTAAAGAACACGGATAAAAACATTTTATATTTTAATCAAATATGACTGTGAGAGGGGATTTTGTTACAAATTCAGATATTCGGAACACCTTGAAATTCGGGGGAGGAGGTAAATTCCATTTTAAAAATTAGATTTTTCGGCGACCTAAATCCATGACTTTTCATAATTTTTTTTAAAAAGATAGTTAAAATCATGACATTTTATGACAAAATTTGTTCAATACTGTAATTCATGACTTTCCATGATTTTTCATGACTTTCCAGGTGCGCGGATACCTGAGTGTAGGAACAAATGCTTGAATAACGATTATCGTTAATAGATTTAGCAATTCGAGGCCTGTTAAATATTCTGCAATCAATGCTTAGAATATTCATATTTGTGACAACCACCAACACCTGTGTATCTAAATTAAGTTCAATAAAGATTTTTATAATATAGTTCTATAAAAGTGTGCTGGTAATACAGTTTGAATTTAAAAAAATATGTTTAATAAGTATATGTTTTTAATATGTTCAGTAATATATTTTACTAAAATCATTATTTATACTATACAAAAACGTTGTTTCAAAACGGAATCAATTGGTTATTTTCGTGTATACTTTTTCATTCCTTGAATATTTCCCCCCAAAACTTGATCTGCATTCGAGATCAAGCAAAATACAAGTAATTATTTACATAATATAAGCGGATGAATTGAATAAGTACATTATTGTTTACATATTATAAGTAGGTATATATTATAATTTTCCAGAACTTTTTAAAGTATTGAATTCAGAATAACCTACAAATATAATCACTAACATTATGTGAGTGAGTGATTATTTAATAAATTTCAGGAGATTGATTGTAAAACTGCTGATCAAGAAAGACAAAATCAAGGAAAACTAAGACTATGGCTTTCTCCTCCCCCAAGAGGTTTTCAGTGACCAATGGGAAGCGATAGCTTCCATCCACTTAAGAAACTTGCTCAAAAAAAAATCAAATTACTTGCACGCTTTCATATCAGTTAGGGGCGGAAAATATTTGACATCACTCAAAAAAATTTTGAAACACATATATACATATTTTTTTTAAAAGTAATATCTAGAATCGAAGTAATTAGATAAATAAATAAATAAAAAAAAGAAGTGTCGGATAAAAAATATTGTAAGAAATGACTGAAGAATAATAATAAAACTACCTCTTTGTATTCTTTCCTTGATAACTTACTATCCGCACGCATAACATTGAATTCTAGTAACCTACGTAATCATATAACAAAAGTAGGTGATTATTTATTAACTTTCGAAGGATTATAAAAGTATGTGGCAAAATTGATTGGCTAACTATACAGGGTGATTCATAAAGACCTATCTCAATAGTCATTTTAGAAACCTTATAAAAAAAATTGGACTTTGTGGGTTTCTAGTTAATGTTTAAGTGACGAAAATAAAAAAACACCATCAAAATTTGTCAAATCGCAGTACAGGAAGGTGGATATAATGAAGACAGGTTTAGTTTGGGAGGAAATAGAGAAATTGAATGACGATTATAAGAACAATTTCATATAAACTTGTGTTTTGATATTCATTACATTTGACTGCCAGATTTAGAGAGCGTTTTCATCGTTTAAAAACTAAACTGCAGTTCGCAATGTGTATATTCTTTTGTTTACATTTTTCGTAAAAAATTTAAAAATACACGTTAAAAGTGTTATTTACGGAGCACTCTGTATACCCCTCCCCCACAGTAATCATCCACATAATATTAGTATTGAACTTGATTTTAAAAACAGTTTATAAAAATAATTAAGTTCGCACCAAGAGGAAGTGTGGTCAAAACAACTAGAATATTTACTGTATTTCTGACTCTGTTGGAATGCAAAAAGTTAGGTAGTTTTTACCAAAGTGCTATGATTATAATTTTGGTAAAATTAACAATAAAATATAGTTTTATAATTTGTGAAAAAAATTGGTAAATGTGATAAAATTTAGTAATTATATCATGATACTTGAGAGGATAGCATAAAAGCCATTTAATCGGTCAAATTTACTTTATAATTTTGTGCTATAATTTGAAGAACGAGGTTTTTCGGTAAATCATTCACCAAATGAACTCAAAATTAAAAAAATACTAAATGAATGGTTGAAATGCCGTATATTTTGGTTATTTATTTATTTTACCAGAAATGTTATTACCATACAGAACTATAATTTTTGCCAGAATTTTTTTTTAGTTCGGTATCTAGCGAATACTGTATATAAATCAGGTTTTAAAATGTATAAAATTTAATTTTATAGTCACGTGTTAGGAAATACGGCTATGTACATTTACACCAACAATACTGTTTTTTGATAGAATCAAATTACTTCTTGAAATCTTCCATCACAGTTATAAATTGTGAATATTTTACATCCCTCACGCATTTGGTTTGAAAATTTTATATATTTTTTAAAATAATATCTTAAATAATTAGATAAATTAATAAAAAGAAACACAAAATCATCCATTGTAAATAAATAACGGGAATATTAAAGCTACCTCTATAGGTTCTTCCCATAAGGTTGTTTGGATCGAAACTTCTTCGACGGTTGTTAGACTACCATTAAAGGAATTACATCAGCTTGCGACCAAAAGCGAAATGAATCCCTTGCGAATCGGGCTTTACGGTCTTGAAGCAGTGTACATTCCCTTTAATTCTCTTTTAGCAAAATGGTGCCATTTCGGGAACTGTCGCAAATTTCCTACTTTAACGTTGAGACACAAGATTCAGACTAACATTTAGGGATTTGCAGAAAATCGTTAGTGGTATTACTTTGTTTCTGGGGTTACCGTTTTGTAATTGCGGGCAAGACATTTATGACACTAGATTTTTTTTAGTCTACATTTTAAATTAAATTAGAAACATTCCGAAGAAACTGTTACATAATGCCAAGCTTTAAATTAAGATAAGTAATTTTGTTTCCGTTTAAAAGAAATGTTTTAACGTCAAAGGTGACAGAGTAGCATTAATGTAAATTGACGAAATCGTGTTCTTTCAAATAGCTTCCATCAATTACAGACTAGAGATGGTAATTTTTTACAATGTTCGTATTCAATTTAGTTGTCTGGAAAGCTGGATGTTTGTTTATTTATTTTATATTTTTTCGAAAAACAAGTCTTAAAACGTTATTTTTTAAAATAATTTATCATCTATTCTTAAGGTTCAATACTTAGTTTTCAGTGTATAACTGAAAATTTAAATTTAAATGAAATAAATTGCTATTAAAAGTCTTTCAAAATTGATTAGAGCATGTTTTTTGCGAATTACACAAAGCAGTAAAAAAAAAAAATAAACGAAGTAAATAAATATATATATATATAGATATATATATTTAGAATTTTTGTCCTTTTTTTCTGATTGTTTTTTGTTTCTTTTTTTTNACTTAAGTGAAGATTTAAGGAAAATAAGGAACTTAAATTAAAAATTAAGACCACCTAATAAGAGTTAATTAAGGATATGAATCATTAGGAATGCATATTTTATTAATTATATCATTTTCGATGAATTTATTTCACCACATGCTACAAAGTGTGCATGTTCTTTCCTTCTATTAAATTATTTAATTTATTAAGTTGACTAGGATATATATGAGACAATATTATTTACACAGCTTTAAATCACTGGTGAGAGGAATTCTATAAATCACGGAAAAAAAAATCTGGTGAAATTACCGAATTGTAGGACATTTCTGGCATAAAAATGTATCATTATGGTAATAAAATCTAAACAGACGGTAATTTAATCGAATAAATAGTTTTTATGTTATACTATAAGGTATCATGGTAAACTACCAAATTCTACCACATTTACCAAATTTCATCACATATTATGAAACCATAATTTATGGTCATTATCAAAGACCTTCGTTAAAAATTACTGATATGTTCCCATAGAACTGTAAATTTTGCCATATTCTGCTACTTTTGACCGTACTTTTTTTCTTAGTGAGGAATGCTAATGAATAAAAATCGACGAATAAATTTAATTGGATTAAAAAATTTAACAAAACTTTAAACTTAAAATATTTAAAACAGTTTAAGACGCTAAATCATATTAAACAAAATTTTTCATATTGAAATGTTTCCTATTTCTTAACTTTGAATTTATAATTAATATAATAAATCTAAAAAAAAAAAATAATTTGTAAGGAAATAACAGAGAGATAAAGGATTATAAGTATTGTTAATGAAATGACAGGAAGATAAAGGATTATGTGAAATAACAGGGAGATAAAGAATTATAAGTATTTAAAATTAAATAACAGGGCGAAGGATTTTCTGCTAAAATTCTATCATGACAAGTCTTTTAAACTTCAAAGGTTTAATATTCAGAATTATTGAGAAATTAGTTACTAGAATTACCATAAAAATTAATCCATCTATTTTAGATTCAATCATAATTATATCGAATCATCTGCTTCGATTATAAACAAACATAACGTATAAATTTCACAAACATTTGTTTTAGATAAGGATTATTTTAAATTAAAAAAGTAATAATAATTAATACGAACTGAAATTATTATTTGATAAAAATGGCTAAAAAATAATGAAAGTTAACGCCTATTACTTTAGTTGTTTAAAAAAAACGTTAATGCTCTCACATGAAAGGCAACTTATTACATAAAAGAAATAATAATATTCTATGCATATTTCTTTTAAATTGAAAAAATTTAATGCAATGGAGTAAGTTCAGACTGATGAGAAGAAATAAAAAACCTTGCAAATTTAACCTGCAAATAAACCTTGCAATTTAGCCAAAAATAAACCTGCAAATTTAATTGTCTGCCTCCTTATTGTATAGTACTCAACCAAGTACCATCTTACTAAATCCATTTCTAAGACAAATCCATATTTTAGAATATAGTCAGATACTAATGGGAATTACCATGATTAAAAAAAAAGTTTTCCTTAAAAAATAATAAAATTTTTCTTATGAATGAAAAAATAACTAATAATCAATATATAAAATACCAATACTGAAACATTTCAACTAGCAGAATGTTTCTTACTTTGTTAATCCTTTTACGCAGATGGGACAACGGCGCTCCTTTTATATATTTTTTTAATGACACTCTAATTACAAGTAAAAAGACATTTTGTTATTTCTTAATTATAAAAAAGCAGTCTAATAGTTACTAAAAAATTTGCTAGGTTATCGGAATTATATTTGAACTAAATACCAAAAAAATAATTTTTCTTTTTTTTTTTTTAATATTCAAAAATTTATCAATAAATTATCACATTTATCAGAAATTTATCAATAACTGTTTAAACTTTCAGATTTTAATAACTGCAAATTTGTAAAAATATGGTTTGGAAGTGAGTCATGTGTAGAAGATATTAACCTTTAACGCAGAACAATACACCGGTGTTTCATGCAGTATTTCATAACCATAAAATATGAAAATGCTAAATATAATATTTTTCACCTATTTTGACATATATTAATACAAATAAAGAAAAAAAGTATGAGAAATATGTTTAATAAAAATTTTGCGTCAAAGGGTTTTTCAAATTTTGCTAAATACTACCTTCATATCAAAAACTACAACAACATCAGTGAACTTGAACTATAGTTAGATATTGGGACGGGATAGCCTGGTTGTTAAGGCACTGGGCCCATGTCCAAGAGTTCGTGGGTCTGATCCCAGGCCGGCCGAAGACTCCCCGTGTAGTAAATGGTGACTGATGCACGTTAAATCTGTCGAGTGGCAAAGTCCTCCATATTCCCATAATAAATCAATACCTCTGGGGGTACTGATCCAGGAGTTTCCTTGTCTTCTGGATTGGTTCAAAATTACAAGGATACGGAGTTGAACATTAGTAAACCCGAAATTGGGTCGGCTGTTCAACGATGTATATAAAATAAAATATAGTTAGATATTAATTAGAATTACCATAAAGACGTTTTCGTGAAAAAATAATAATTTTTTTTCTTATAAATGAGAAAATAACTAATAATTAATACGTAAAACATAAACAAAAGACTTGTTACGTTGTTACGTTACTTGTTAAGACTTGTTACGTTGTATCTAAAAGTTACGTTGTATCTGAAAATATTTAATTACATTTTTAAATCTTCTAAAAATTATGAGTCTCTTTAATTGTGGGTAAAAATGCATAAATATAGCATTCTTACTTTTTAATTCAAAACACTTAATCTAATAAATATAAATATTAGTCAGAACATCATTTATGCAGCTATTGGATAACTCTGTTGCTATAATTATAAAGAATGTTCTAAAACTGCATCATAAATATTCAGAAATGTCGTTTTTATAACGATATTCTACAAACTCCCTCCAACCTAGCGCATGTATTCATAAGGGCACTGATAAAATTTTCATACGTTTCCTCGTAAACGGGAAAATAACTTAACAATGCTTGTTCAGCATTTTAAAAAAGTAGGCTTTATCATTAAACATTCAAGACTTTAAGCAGAATAACCCATTCCCTCAATTTGTAAATAGCCCCTTCCTTTCGAGTCACGTGCGTTTTGGGACTCAGAAGCTACTAAACAAATATCGCGGGCATAAGCGAGCTTCGAGAGGTAATGTTCCGCTATCTAGCGCTAAGTGCTCATTCCAAAGACACTAAGTGCCAACTTCAAGTTTTATGGAGATGACTTGTTAAACTCCTCTTTCAGAAGAGAATCTTGGAAGCGCGCTAGCTTACTACTTATGATCACATTAAATCATATCCACGGGTGCTGTATCTACTATTACTTCAACTTTTCCACCAGAACAAACACTGACCTCTTATTTCTTGAGGGGCAAATTGTGCAAGGATTTTGTCGACATTGAATTTAAAAAGGAATAAAGCGTGTTGATAAAATTTTCACGAGGCACGAATTGAAGGAAATGTGAGAATCATCAAAAGAAATTACCTTAATATAACATTGTTGTTTACTTGTTCCAAACAGAGCTCAACTGTCGAAAATTTTGAAGAGTGTCGAACTGTGACATTGCACAAATCTACCGTAATAACTAACTAATAATAATTCTATATTGGATGCTAAGTTGAACCAAAATAATTCGTGACTCTACACTAAAAGAAAAAAGTAGTTACCACTATTTTTGCTGTTGAGACATACTAAAATTTTTTACAGCATGTTGAAGCTTGTTTTTGAGCATATTGAACTATAATATAACTCATATTTAGTAAAATATGATGCCAAGTTGAACCAAAATAATTACTTGATTGTACATTGTAAAAAAAAAGCTGTTGCTAATATTTTTGGTGTTGAAATATGCAATTTTTTTTTTTTTTTTTTACAATGCTTAGTCACATTTTTATTTACTTCCTTTTTCACTGTTACCAATATTATGTTTTGCCCATACCAGCTCCAAATCTTAGGGTAGCTCATTATTTCTGTATTTTATATTGTATTACAGATCTTTTAACAATAAGACAAAACATAGAAAAAAACAATAGAAATACTCTACTGCAATAAAACTACTACTATTGAAGTTCTTAAAACAGATGTTGGTCAAAATTTTTGGGTGTGTCGTTTTTTCACCTTTAAAAAGAATTTCAACACCAATGGTACGAAAAAAAACAGAATATTTACCAGTAATTGATTGGTTTTCATTTTATTTTACCACCGGTTTTGAACAGTCGACCCAATTCTTGAGTTTACTACTATCAATAAAAAACTCTGGATCAAATAATAAGAGAAACTGGCTTTCGCGGAGGACTTTCGATGGAACTGACTCGCATTTGAGTTACATTGAGAAGAAGACTATGAAAACATCCCACGGTTAGTCCGACCCTAAGTGGACTCTAACCTACAATCCGTCTACCACTGATGATATTTTTCGTGAGCACTGTTCAGAATTCATAAACAGCTGGGCGCCTAATTCGTAACCATCAGCCATCTCTGGGATTCGAACCTGGGTCAATTCATTGGGAATCGAGTGCACTATATCTACCACGGCTATGAGCCACCGCGGCTCTGATTGGTTAGTTTGTTTTTTTGATTGATGGTTTCTTAAGCTTCAATTCCAGCATTGTAGTTTAAATATTAAATTCATTTTTATTGGAGTTAACATTTCGTCAATTTATTTTCAGTCTTCCATACCAAAATGAAGAAAAAGATAATTTGTTAATTAGCTGAGCAGAATAATTTTATTTTATTTCTTTGTGTTGAAAAGATGAATATCATTTTAAAGATCATTACATCCTTTTCTGTGACATTTAATGGCATTTCATTTCAAGAGCACCTAATTTGTGAAATTAAGATGTTTTTAAATACTTAAAAAAATTCAGGTTATTAAAAAAATAAAGCGATTATAAGCTATTGGTTGGAAGTGGTTATTTTAAATTCTTTAAAGCTTTTTCATGAGATAAGGTGGTAAACAGATTTTTTATTTCCATAATCCAAGTAATGGCAGTAAAATCCTGATATTCTCATCTGAGATATTTGAATATTTAAGTCATAGTGAAAGATTGCCAATCATCATCTCGTTGGCATGTAAATAAGGACACACGTTTTTCAATCAAAGAATTTTCAGAAGTTGCACACGGAGAAAACAAAATTGGTAAAAGTACCGTACTGTATGGTAATGACATTTCCGGTAAAAAAAAACCATAATTCAGGTTAATGAAACTAAACAATACGGTATTCAGGCCATTCATTTTCTAATTTTTCCTTTCACATGGTAATTGTTTATCGTAAAATCTAGTTTTCATTCTTATAGATCTCATTACCACACATTTAACAAAACATACAAAACTTAAAAGTAGATTTAAACAAATAAATGCTTTATGCCATGTTCTAAAGTATCATCATAAAATTTTACAGCATTTACTAATTTTACATTTTGCACAATTATAAAACCATACTTATTCTTAATCTGTCCAAAATCATTACCAAGCGCTTCGGTAAAAGTTACTGAAATTTTTTGTGTTCCTATAGAGCTAGAAACAGTTATTAGCTAATTTTAACAAATTTTGGTAATTTTGACCATACTTTCTTTCTCAGTTGAGATTCAAAAAACTTTTAACTATTATTCACGTGTAAATGTTTATAAAAATAAGCAGTGACATGGAAAAAGTTTCTATTTCTGCTCGCATAAAGATGTTTTTAGGAAATTCGAGTATTACATGGCTAAAATAATTCGGGTAAAATTACTGAACTGTATGGTAAGGACATGCAGTTCGTAATTTTTTTCATTCATATGGTAACAGTTCACCGAAATTTCTGGCCTTCAAAATTTTTCTTTTATTGCCACACATTTAGTGAAAAAAAAATTAAAAATAACTTTAACAGAATTAATTGATTTTTCACCATGCTCTAAGGTATCATGATAAACTTACCAAATTTTATCACATTTTAAAAACATATTTTATTGATAATTTTACATGCCTTTTTACCTGTATACATACCATATCCTTCAGACATACTATATATCAAGATATTTTTAAAAGTTTTAGCCGCATGTTTAAGAAATATTTAACAGGATAGGCATAAATCCTTGGGGCACCACCCTTGCAAAATATATTTATCCTCAAAAATACATATTTTGAAATTGTTTGTACATCCGGAATATGACTGTTAGAATAATTAAAACTAGTCTTATCTAACGAGATAAGGTTTAGGCTTATCTATGTTTAATAAGCAAATAACTGACTAAGACTCGAACTAATATTTGTCCTGAGACGCAACAGGTGTTAAATAGAACATAGTAATAATTAATTCAACAAAAAATAAGAATCGAATAAACCTTGAAATAAATTTGCAAATATTGTTCTTCTCATTACCTCACTCTTTGCAAACCTCACCAAAATCAAAAAAAAAAAGAAAAAAAAAAAACTTTCCTTACGAAACCACAACACGACTGAAATCCAAACATTTGTGTAGAACAACTACACCTAAAGAAATGATAATTTGCAAGAGCGTGACTGGATGCTGTAACTATACAGTCTACAGGAATGACTCCCACGCCGCGTTATTCAACCAAAAAGCTGTTGAACATGACCTTTGAGTATACAGAGAAAAACTGATTTTTCCTTTCACTCAGTTACACGCGATTCCATTTAGGAATAAATTCCAGACTTCGGCACTCTTTGAAGCCAAGGAAGATAATGGTATCTAGTGGGTGGCTAACACACTAACCTTTTTCCTATAGATTACAGACGAACCATATATTTTAATAGCAGTTTATGATCTGTGAATCTATTCAACTCAGAATGATAAGAGTCGAAAAAACATACACATTTTAACCAGATAACTTTTCGGCAACGTTATGAAAATAAACTATGGATGTTAACAGATCATTCCATGTAAACAGCAACTTGATGGTGAACAGATTATAGTCTTATCTCGACAGGTTTAATCTGAAGAAAGATTGTAACAAATATGAAAAAATTTCAATAAAAACTTTACTAGTGAAGTTACTTCTGTACTTATTAGGGAGGAAATGTTTTTCCCTTCAATTTAATATTATCTTATGCTAACCTTCTCATCATAAAATGGAGCTAGAAATATTTATATAAATACCATTGTCAAAAAATTGTTAAAAAAAATTCATAAAACACAACTTCGAGAAATTATATACTGCCTATGATTCATTCTATTTTTAAATAAAGTTAAACTTTCCCGATGCCAGTTTCTTTTTATTTCTGGCGTAAAAGATAAATTAAAGTTACTCGAAACTTGCTCCATGTATAAGTGTAGTTTTAAATTAAGGAGAAATATCAGGTGTTGTCAACATAGTTTACGAAATTTCGGTGAAGAATATCACTAAGTAGATACATGAGGAAAATAACAGTGCTTTTTACGTTTCAAATTAGAACATTGGGTTAATATGTGCTTCATATTTTTCGCATCAAAATACTTAAAAAACTGAATTAATGATTCTACTAATAATTTTATTGTTTTTAATGTTAAATAAATTAATTACTAACTATAGCATTTCGAAAGAATATTTGACTTCTGATAGTGACTCATAACTGCTTTTATAATAATAAAAAACTATAAAGCTATCGAATCAATTAGGCATGTGTCAACTTTCGCAATACCCAATTTTAAATTTCTGTAATAATACACAATAAACTATGAAAAAAACTTTATTCCTAGTTAATAGATAGCATGAATCAGTTCCCTACTCAAAAACCAGTTTACTTAGAGTTTGAATAATAAGATTGTTTTAATCAAAAGTGATGCAAGTTTCTAGGTTGATAATAATTTAACTCAAATGCTGACAACAAATAGAGCTAATTAAACATTTCAAATATCCATTTCAATGAGTTATTGATAAACCGTAATCATTATTTGTAGGACAATTATGCTATCAATAGAGAACTAAGCTTTTATATATGTATAAAGTTATTAATTTTATTTACTCGAATATATAGTAAAAGAAGTATGTTTCTAAACCATCAATGATTCATTACAATTAATTAACAGTCTAAGCAAATGCCAGGGATGTTGTGCATAAAATCACGGTTTTTCGTAAAGAAAAAGTGCTGGTTTTAAAACCAAATTTCGCCATTATTCCGTAATTACTCCAAAAATTAAATATGAAAAATGTATTCAAAATACATGAAATGAATCAGGTTGAAGGTTAGTGTGAATTCGGAGTATCATATAACATATTATAATGAAAAGAGTTACGAAGATTTTTTTTTTCTATTATCAGAATTGTGAAAGCATAGGGAACTCAAAATTTTTCTTTATATCAGAAAATGCCTGAATTGAAGTTCATGATATTCGGGATTGAATATATTTTTGACAAAAGGAGTTTTCATTCGTTTTTTTTTTCTCTCTTTTTTTCATTTTCTTTTTTTTTTCTATAGATTATGAGTAGTTTTTTTTTTTCGAGATAAATTACTGCACTTAAAGGTACTTTTTTGAGTTAAAACTCTTTTACAACAATCGTTTAAGCTATGAAAATTCGAACCCTAAATTAGAATATCTCTTCTCGAATATATAGGAATGAAAAATGTACTTTTAATTAAAGCAACTTCTTATACACAGCAGAGCTCTTCACTTTTCTGACAAAAAGGAATCGGTGTCTTATTAGAGTACAAAATTCTTTTTAGAAGCAACTTATCATTTCATTAATAAACTAGGAAAATCACATATTCTAAGCCTTAAAATCGCTTACAGTTAAAAATTTCAGTTGTACCTTCAAATACCGCTATCACCTTTGCGTACAGGTGCTAAACATTTACCTTGACACTTTACCTTTCACAAAGCAAAAATTTCTCGTCAAAGTACCAGTTCAATATTTTTAGTACAAATGGAGTAGTGTATATATATATATATATTATTAACTTGAAACGGTGAAAGTTATAATTAATGAAATGAGTTAACTAAATTGTTGGGTTGTGGAGCGTCATTTAGTTGCAACAAATGTGCAAAACGAGGGTTACAACATGTAAGGACAGTTTGCAATAGTAAAGTGAAATATTTCTCCAACCATCAGAGTCAGTTCAGCTATTAGTTGAAATTAATTCTAAACTCAATAGGTTACGATGAATGAACAGAGCAACCATTATATGCATTAGTGCATAAGGAAAGGACCAGCTGAGCCATGACGTCATCCTGAATCTAGCAAATGAGAAACCTCTAATCTAGTTCGACACGTGCCAGTGTAGATAAATTACAAAGGGTGGTTTTGATCGAATTATCTATGCTTCGTATTGTGAGGGTTGGAAATGGAACCAAAGCCCTAGGAATCCGTTCCCATCGTTTTGATCCGGAGCATCTAGTCCAGCCTTATCTGTCTTAACATATGTCTCACTCAAGCTTCATAAATAGAGATAATCACCGGAACTGTTGTTATCGAGAATACTGAGGCTGAGATTTGTTCTTCAATATAACACTAGAACACTAAGTTTTGCTTAAAAATGAACTTTCAATTTCTAAACAATAATTTAGCCAAAGGTTAACATTATAATTCGGAATTAGAGACAGAAAAAAAAATATTCACAAAAGAGTGCATGTTACACAAGTGACTTTGATAAGCTATCAATACTATCAATAATAATATTAATATCAATAGGTTTAAAAAATAATAGAAAATAATATCAGACTAAGGATGTGCCACTCAACTAACACATTTTACCGAGTAATAAAATTTGCACTAATCCTCAGATTTAAAGGAAAACTGAAAAAACAACTCATTTTTTAAGACTTAATTTAAAAGATACGTTAAAAAAATAAGACCTATATTCTCGTTTTTGTTAAGGAATAACCAAATAAAGGAATATTGGTATTTTAATGTTCGACTATTTTAATTTTTTATAGCATTTAAATCACATAAATCGTTAATAAAGCATATAAAAATGTATTTCTTTGTTTTAGAAAACATATAGTAGGATAATTCCGAGATTAATGTTTTAAAATAACGTGATGTTCGTGATTAATAAGCATTATTTCGTAAAACAATATTTTGTAAATATTTATCTATGCCTGAAATAGCTTATTGCTTAGAAACCAGATTTAAAAATAGTTTTATTCTTACTTATAAAAAAGAAGAAACTTCGTAAAATTATGATTTCTTGTCATCCTTCCACCGTGGAAATCACCTTGTGTAAAAAAAAAAAACAACTAAATCTTTCTATCAAAAAAATTAATTCCTGATCTTTCATTTTGAGACACTTCAGATTCATAAATTTGCTTACAGGCAAAAATTATAATATATACATTTTTAAAGAGAGAGAGAGGGATGCTAATAAATTGATATTCAACACAAATCTATTAGTTAAAATTTCTTTAATGATTTAAATCAGATTTCTGTGAAAATGTTTCTGAATAGAAATATATTTTCGAGTGAAAATGCTATTAAAATATGTATTATTTTGATTTAAAGATTTGAAAAATAATATTTACACTTAAAAATTAAAGTTTTAAATTCTTAGGAGTTTTATAAATAAAAAAACTTGCGAACCTTGTAATTTTTTTGCAGCAAGCTTCTCATTTATTCAGAATGACATGATTAGGTATTATAGGTTTTTAAATCAGAAGTTATCAAAAAAGTAATAATAAATAAATAAACTACATATCATTCATTTCATTTATTTTTTAAGAAGAAAAACTCTTTTTATTTATAAGGAATATATATATATATATATATTGTTTTAAATAATTTCTTTATAAAAAAAACCATTTTCACATAAATGTGCATCAATTTTTAAATGTATTTTATAAACATTAGAAATTTATATGCTCTCTACTTTTTTTCCAGCAAACTCCTGATACTGATAACCGAGCTGCGGAAATACTGTTCTCAAATGAACACTTCTCAAAAAGTTAATAATGTTTTATGCATTTCATTTTAAATTGTTTATTCATTAATAATGACCTTGCAAGCTTTGTTATTAAGAATTATAGCGTGAGATATACTTGATAAACTATAGTAGATCATTTAAGACATTTTATTCCTCAGTTCAAAAACAAAAAGAAACGTGACATATCAGTATTCAAAAATTAAATAATTTTGTATTTACTTTATTTTTCTTCATTTTACTATTAATAATAACATTATATGTTTTTTTAAATGAGTAAATAATATTGTCAAATGTAAATACAAAGTTATAAGCAAAAGCATTTTAGCTTTTTCATTCCTCAATTTAAAAAAACAAGGAGAATCCAGAAACTAAATCTATTTGATTTTTCTTTATATCCGTCATGAGAACAGTCAAAATTTATTCACCAATTTAGCACCGTAATAGCCTGGAATTTTAATTTGTACTCTGGTGGTGGGTTAGTGTCGGGCTTATTAAAAGCACGCATTTCTGCTGATTTATTACTATCTTGTCGCCAATAAAGGGCAATAAATCGCAACAACTAATATTAATGCTGACAAAGGCATGCTTATTAAAGATGCTTTCCTAGAAATTAACTTTCATTCTATTTTTTTTCCGTTCGTTTATGTCACGGGAAGGCTTGAGACTCACCAGGAGAGAGTATTAAATGAAAAATTACCCGAATACTTCTGTTGCTGAAAAATATTTCGCTCAGTCTGGTTCTTAATTTTGGAAGGAAACTAATTATACAACATTATAATGCAAATCATCATAATGTGACTAAATACCCTCAGTTGTAAATAATCTTATTTTTGCAAAGAGAAAAAATTTTGCTAGAATTACCGCATTGTCAAGTAATAACATTTCTGTTTTTTTTTTCTTAAAAAAAAAGAAATCAACTTTGATTAATAAAACCAAAATATATGGTATTTAATCCCTTTATCTGGTAATGTTTTTGATCACATGGTAACGGTTTACCAGAAATTCTGGTTCTCAAAATTAATAGTTCTTTTTACCACACATTTTGCAAAAATACAAAACTGAAAAGTAAATTGAACCGAATAAATGAATTTTTATGCCTTTCTATAAGATAACATGATGAATTTTACCAAATTTTACTACATTTACCAAATTTTATCCCATATTATGTAACTGTATTTTATTTCTAATTTTACCAAAATCATTACCAAAGCGCTTCAGTAAAAGCAACCGAGCTGTTTGGTGTTCAAAAAGATCCAGAAACACTGTAAATTTTAGCATTTTATAGTAGTTAGGTCCATACTTTTTTTCCCAGTGTACCTCGTTTTCATACGAAATACTTCCTTACAGAAAAAGAAATTGGAGTATTAAATAATTTACTTGACATAGGTTTTTGTTTAAATAATTCATATAAATTATATTTCTTCCTGGTTTAAAATTTATTTATTAAGAAAATAATTTAATAAAAAATACTTAAGCTTACTTCTATTATTCAATAAAATTGCGTTATATATTGGCATTATAAATAAAGTCATCAATAATAATTTTTCATTTACATTTTTTGACGAATGTCTGTTGTACACCTTACAGAAATTATTTTAGTTAGAAACTTATTCTCAAAACTAATGTTAAATTTTATATCTATATCTGTTTAACACAAGATTCCGGATATTTTTTATATTTCATTTTGTAGTTTATGTCTACCTTAATATTTATATTAATATTGTACGTTTATCATAAGATAACTTTAAAAATATCTATTTCACTCAACACTATTTTATGCAAAGAAAGTTCTAAACATACTCCATGGGATTATAAAGTCTACAAATTTAATCCACTTTTAATTGCCGGTAAAAATCGTCGATCCTACTAATAACACCATTTTTATTTATTGTTGAATGCTGTATTATTTCAGGTAAATATATTTTACATTAAAATTAGATGCAAACAAAACGACTTAATTCTTGGGCAAGTACTGTTATTTTATAAATTTATTCATGTTATTCTTTTCTTGAAATATTTTGAGATTTTTCTTTGATTTATTATTTTGATACCTTTTTTTTCTATAATTGATTTTCTCCAATATTTAGGATTGTTATTAGGATGAAAGTAATTGAGATAGTCTAATTGCAGTGGTATGTATGTAAAATAAAAAATTAATAAAAATAATAATTTGAAGTTCATTATTTTCTAAAAATGATTGCTTTAAATTAATTGTAATAGCCTTATTAAAAATAGTCCTATAATTTGATTTTTTTTAAATTTTTAAACAAAAACGCAAACATTATTTGTTTCAGAATGAAGCTAATATATCAGCATCGGCCTCAAGCTACCAAGAACGATGTTCAAACCATTCAATTGATGCTTAAAATAAGGTAAGTTCTCGACTGATACTTTTATTATAATAAAAAGAATTTATTAAGAAAACTTTCGTGAAAAAATTTTTCAGTGAGGGAAAATTTCGGGCTCATACTAGGATAATAATCAAATAAATCAATTGAATTCTAATGAATCGATTGCTTCATATTATTTTTAATTTTAAAGACTACAAAAACTTTTTGTAAAAAATGTATTTCACTTTTAAAACTGAAAATATTTTTAGTAGAAAACAATTGTGCTTAATGATAAATTTTTTCAGGCTGTTAATATTAGTTGTAGTATTAATTCAGGACAGTTAATATTAGTTGTAATAGACCAATCTATGAGTAAACTTATGTAAAAGAAATGACCATTTCATTTACTTGTGCTACATTTTTTCTTATTGTAACTATTGGACATATTAATTGACTATAACATTACTATAATAAAAATATTAATTTATTTTTATTTAACTATAAGGAATTCATGTATTTAGTGTTTTAAATGGTGACCATACATAATTTTTTTTTTTTTTAATGATCTTTTTTTAAGGAAATGCCACTTGGAAAGATAGGAGATTACCAGGAAGTGTGAAATTGGAGAACATTAGCTGGAAGATCCTTTTCATCTAATTTAATAGATGGTTACTTAAAATTCACAAAAAGTAAATAAAATCAAAATTTCATCTTATTTAAAGTTTAACGATACATTGTCCCATCACATTTATGTAGACAAAAAAAAAAAAACTGTTCTTTAATTTATACATTAGCAAAAATCATGACATGTATTAATAAATGTAATTGATGAAGTAAAAATTAGACATTGCTAAAATATACTTTTCCTTATTTAATGTTTAAAAAAAAATTTCTTAAGAAAAGTTTTAATTTGAAAATGTTAAAAAATTTTTCGTCTGAAATTTACCGTATTTTTGAGAAAAATATTCGCAAACACTTTTTCAAACATGCAAAACATTTTATAAATCTATAACTATTAAACTATTTTATAAATCATGTACCAATTTCAGACGATGATTTAACATAATTATTGCTGAATTGCTTTAAATAATAACATTCATAAAACATATTTTGATGACATGGCAAACCTATTATCTTTGCTTTCATACTGTCTTAGTGAAAACCTGATTACAATAAAAATAAATTGAACACGTCATATTTCTCAATTTTAGTTTATAACAGATAATATATCTATCGAAAGGAAAATAATAATAAAAAAAAAGCGTAAAGCTTTACAATAGCGTTTTTTCAAATCATTTTCCAAATCAATATTATTTTAGATTGCTCTTGACATACATTGATGCAGTTACAATAAAACTCAGTTATTCAATCTATTATAAAGAACTTACTAAAAGGAATTACTTTTTAAGTTATAACTATTTTAAATAGTTAATATAAATAGAGAAGCAAATTTACAGTTCTTCCTCATCCTTCTTTTGACCCAGAATTTTCATAAAACATATTTTTCACACTTTTCTTTTTAATTTTCCTTTTGTATTAATTTATGACAGAATAAGTGAAAAATATTATTTTGAAATGCAGCATGGGGCACCGGTATCTTTCTGCGTTAAAGATAAAATCTTCCAAAGACAGCTCACTTCCAAACAATCATTTTTCAAATATGCACTTATTTGCGGTTATTTCGATCTAAGAGAAACAAATATTCATCATTTCTTAAGTTTACAAAATCAATTATTGATACATCTTTGAACATCATTGAAAAAAATTTTTTTTTCATTACTTTGTCTTGGATTTTATATTTTAGTGCAAATATAATTCCGAAAATTTTTTTAAGTAACTATTAGAGTGTTTCTTATAATTACAAAAAACAAAATATATTTTAGCTTGTAATTAGAGTGCCAGAAAAAAAATTGATAAGAGGGATGCCGGTGTCCTATCTGCGCTAAAGGGTTAATCTATATTGCATTCACGATAACGTGGAAAGCGTCGTGAAATCGTAGAATGCAACAAGCTATTATACGATGTATTTAAATATTTAAGTCATAGAACTAAGTCGTTTAATAATGTTTTCTGGAAATAAACCTATTGAAGTCTAAATCCATCAAATAACAATTTTGTAGGTGTTAAGCAATCCCATTGTCTCATTCTTTCAGTAGAGATCGAAAGATAGTGACTTTGATTTGGTGCTCAATTAAAAACACACGTTTATTATATACGTCACCGCACGGTTTTCCCGAGCAGCGAAAGGAAGAATAAAGGGTTATATGCGCAATTGTAGAGACAGTGAAAATTTTCACTCAAGGGTCAAAATTAGGAGGCGAATTTGGCAAGCCTTGATACCAACAAAAATGAGCAGTTGAGAACTGGTCGAAAAATCATTTATTTTCTCGGATCAACTTCAGTAAAATTTTAATAGTTATATTAATTTCCCCCTAACTTTACAACAATTCATCAATATCTACCATTTTCCATTTGCTTTACAAATTAATTATTTGCTAGATGCTAAAAAGTATTTGAAAATATGTCGAAATATTTAGGAAATCTTTCAGATTGCAAAGTAATAAACAATTTCTCAAAACAATATATAATCATAACTCTTTTAAAATTAATCCAAATGAAGATAAATTATACAAATAAAAATCTAATAATCAATCTACAATGCGCAAATCACATTATTTAATGGGTAATCGCAATAAATTAAATAATGTGAGCTCCATTTCAATCAGTGCAGAGATAGATCATCAAACTACAACAATGAAAGACTGAAAGTTATTTTTATGCTTATTTCCTTTAAAACAACTTTTGGCGATAAGACTGCTCGCAATGCAAACTTTTCGCCGTCTTCGTAATGACGTAATATCGTTAATTAAAATGGCTATACCAATCATAGATAAATGGCGAACGGTGTAATTAAAAATGACTGTATCATGACGCGTAAGGGTGAATATGTCTGTACTTCTAATGGCAGTCGTTTCCGGCTCTCAACGTAATTATCTTCAAACTCGGATGCGATCGTTTTATACTTTTTTTTTGTTATTTTTATTTTATCTTGATCCCTGTTCTTCGTCGTTCAGTTGAAGGCAGAAGTAGAAGTAGTAGTACATATACATAATTTTTCCGCTTTAATTTTCACTTCGTCAACATCGACGATTAAGCGATAGTATCCAAGGGATTGCGCTTTCTACGTCTATTTAAAAACTGCCATCCAATTTTAATTTAAAATATCTTTAATATATTATAGAATGGTATCATTAACAAAAGATAATTCAAGAGTTTGGAATAAATTTAAATACGACTTAAAAATAAGAGTTTCTATTTTACTTGAACTCAAAGTAATGTTTTCTTATATTTTGTTTTAAAAATTAACCCCTATCCCCCACCAAAAAAACAAAAACAAAAAAACAACACAATTAAATTGGAAATGAAACTATATTTTAAAGCGAAAATATTTGTAAGGAAATTTTTGTTTTCGAAAATTTTATTATTCTTTTCACGCTTTATTCATGTATTAATGTGTTTTGTTAAAACTGAGGTTTTCATTTAAACAAAAACTGGTTTTTATTTAAACAAAAAAAAAATTTATGGCTCTTTTGATTGCGATCCTTAAAATTCATTTTTAAAGATAATAGAAAATTTTTAATAGTTGAACGTTCACATTTAACCACAATTTGTAAGCCTTTATATATGCCAAAGAAGAATGAAAATTTAACATTAAAATTCAAAACATTTAGAGTGATATGACTATGCAATATGTAGATAAATGAATGATTTAAAGAATGATTTAAACAAAATTGAAATACAATAAATGTATAAGTATAACAATAAATATTCTTATAATATTTGATAAGCTTAGCAAAAAATTTCACCTTATTGTTATAAACAGAGGAAAAGTATTATAAATATACTTAAAATATAATACGATTAAAAATTATATAATGTCAATATAAATTAAATTATTGATATAATATAAATTATGTTGTTAAAATACTATGAATATCATAAAAATGCTATATAATTTTTAAAAATTTTTTAACTATTAATCTATCTTGATACTTCGGAATGGTTTGTAAAAACTATTTAATTATTTTTAAAAGAAACAAGATAGAAACTTTCATTTAAAGAAAAATTTTAAAACTATATCCAGAAAAAATTTAAGAGAATGTTAAAATAAATTTTAAGTTCAAAAATAACCATGATCTTTTCAAATTTTTGGAAGCTATATTAAATTTAAAAAAAAAAAAGCTATTTTAACCAATAAATTGAGTAGGCAAAAAATATTTGATGTCTAAGGAATTTTTTAAAAATTCTAATCAAAAGATAAAAAATACTGGGACATTTATTGACGAAATAAAGACATTTAAATACATAACTTTTAAGATAAACACCGGGCATAAATTTATAATGAAATTTATTTGAATATAAATTAATATATATTTTTAAAGTAAAAAAAGATTTATTGATTAAAATAATAAAATTTTAATCAATAAATTTAAGTAATTTAATCAAAGATACACTTATTTTCAGAATATTTTTTTTTTAAAATACTAATCATAAAATAGAAAATACGGCAATATTTATTGACGAATAAAAGACATTAAAACAACATTACTCTTCAGATAAACACCGAACATAAATTTGCTCATTTGCTCGCACTCCATTAAACTCTTGCAGTAGCGATAATATATAAACAATGGCATAGAACTTGTTCATAAACAAGCCAACACATTTGTTTACATTTGACTAATTTTGATGTAAGATGTTTAATATGAGTGAATAATTATTTGTTGGTGTAAAAAGAACAAATTCACACTGACAAATCCATAGTTAATTAAAGTCTATATTTCTTTTTTTCACGTTACAAATACGTACGTCGACATTTACACTGTACATCATGGGAGATGCAAAATTTAAGAACATGTTTTTTTTTCGAAACGGTGATTTTTAACATCAAAACTGAGATGTTATCATAAAATTAAAATTTTTATTAATTAATTAGAAATAAATATTATACGAAAAACAGCAAATATTACGTATTATGGGAAGTCAAGTCTATTTTAAACTATATAAATATTTGTACATGGAAACTGTAGTTGCCCATTTTCATTTTAAAATACGTATATGACGGTATTTATATAAATTGTAAATATAGGAAAGATAAATAGATAAGCATTTTATACAACAATTTTTACGTATATCGCCTGCTCGTGACTCTCAACTCTAATTCACTGAATGAAGATAAACATTTTAAAAATAGTAACGTTCAACCAATGAATGAGGTAGTTCATGCATTTTATGAATAGCTTTTGTCGTGACGAAATAGTAACAAATATTATATAATACGATGATTGAAGCGTGTTTTTAAATCGTGTTTTCTGTTGGAGTGAATGACGTTATTTATTTATTTATTTATTTATGTATAAAAATAAAATGCAACGTACTAAAACTGATATCAACTCATAAGTTTAACAGAACAGCATATGATAAAGATGATGATAATTAAAATAATTCCATATATTGCTCACTCAACTTTACATCAAATAAATAATGAATAAATTAAATGAAAAATAAGTATTGGAAGCCTTAAACATGTTCAACATGCCTTTATTCTAAAAACTGAGACAATAGAAACTAAAGCAATGATAAATGATCCATTCATTTAATGAAATCAATTTCAGAAATGTTATTTTTAGATTAAAAGTATTTTAGACAAATAAGTAAAAATAAAATAAAGATAAAAAAGTTATAAGGCTCGAAAGAATTTTGTAAAAAATTGGTTTTCATTCAGATTAAATTAATGTCGACATACTTAACTGGAAGAATCGAAATACTTAAAAGTTCAGCTATACTACATCACGTGCTCTTATACCTTTATATTTATTTTCGCGATGCATACTTTATGAAATTTATAAATAACTAACGAAAAACTGAAACGTAAAAAGAAATTAAGGCTGCAAAATTATATTTTGTGTTTTAAATTATTAATTTAAATAATGTTTGACCATAACTTAAAAAGAATGACAAATCTGATTTACTGGGCAATAATTTGATTGTTGAGTCTATGAAATATACATTCAGCTTTAAATTCACCAAATGAAATTTTGAATAATTCAATAAAATACCGCTGTTTAATTTTGCCAGGTACATGATCTCGATTTTATATTCTTACATGTTTACTCATACTGTTGCATAATTTGTTGCATAAATTGATAAAATCTTTCGTTTTTATCAATCATTTATTTTTTGGAGTTACTACAGTAAATACCACAATTTTTAAATTCATTTCATTTAAAAAAAATTGCTGTGGTAAAGAGACCTCTCAATATTCTATAGTCGATAAGAATGTATTTAATTTTTGAAATTTTCAAGTATACTGTTTATTGTATATTTTCATGTTAATCAAGATTGAATAATATAAGATTGAATAATTTGCTGAAAAAAGGGTCTTCCCTCCAAAGAGGAATTTTGTAAAAATTTCACACATGCTTGTATACATATGTGAGCTCGCATACATTGGATGCATATGCTTATATGCATATGTTACATACCGTGTTAATTTGTTTCCTTCTTGCTAATTTGTCGTTTGTCAAACCTTTTTTTACTAGCTTTGGATTTTTGAAAAGTTAGCAGCTGCTAGAAGTTTCCAATTCTGATCCTTATAATTTATAGAGTTCACTCCAGAAATATTCACTCAGTGGTCCAAAAACTTAATATGTTCGACGAACTTGAGAAAAAAATAATTCAAGTTATGGTACGCATCGTAAATTATTAATTGTCATCTTTAACGCCCTGAGACTAGTTAGATTCATCACTTCATAATGATTAAAGATATCTATTTTTTTTTAAATTAAGAAATTAAGTGAAAAAAAAGCTAAAGTAATATTATTAAATAGATTCAACATAGAGACTAAAATAGTAAATCCAAATAAATAATATAGAAAAAAAGAGAGAATGTAAGAACTAGCAAAATATCATATTAAAAATGAACTTTCTAAAAATTATAAAATTTTAAATAAAATCAATTTTAATAGAGCGAAAAATACTACTTTATTGATGAAAAATTTTATTGTTAGTAAGTAAATGAAAATCACAGCACATGTAAATTTAAAATTTCAACATTTAAATTTAAAACTTCTTGCATCAGACGTTTTCAGTTATTCTGTTTGAATACCATGCACCTAAATTCCATTCCACGCGTAGAACAATAAAATCAGTACAACAATTTTATTAAGAAATTCATGGAATTTGATGCAAAAAAGCTTTTTTTCGTTACTATCATGTACATTTCAAACATACTTCATGTCAACAAATTTTGTCGCCCATGCGTATGATTTTACCGACGTTTGTAATGTAGATTTAGTGACGGTTGTTGACATATCGCCATACTGGCATGAACTTTAATAATTTAAAAATAAATTAGTAAATAATAATAAATTACCACAAATGATAAACATGGTAATCAATTTTTTAATAAGCTGGCTAACAATTAACTAATAAGCTAAATAAAAACTGATAAACAATAAATAGCATATCTTGTGTCTAGTTTCACTGTTTTGTTTTACGACTAGTACAATCCTAGGAACTTGGTATAAATTTGTTATGTGTGTTTTATTGCCAGAAAAATTTATAAAATGTTTCATACGTCTCAGTACGATATAGTGCAACGTAAGAAATAATTGCAAAATATTCATTTCTTAAACTGAATATAAAAAAAGGAATAGATTATGAGTTTAAAAAATACATGAAGTCCTCATCCATTAGTAAAGAACTGCAAAAACTTATTAAAATAATTCAATAATAAACCAATATCAACGAATGTTTTCTCATTTTAAAGAGTAACAAAATTGCACTTGCCTGTTTAAAAATCTTCAAACAGCAAAATTCATTTTTACAAAAAAGTTAAACAAGTTTTATCCTATATATAATTTCAACAGAAAGGAATAAACCACTAAACTTCAACATTTCAGAAAAAAAAGTGATACTAAATTTTACAAACCTGTAACTTACGCACATAAATGTGAACAAACGCACACAATTAAAAATAATATATTTCTATATATATTCATATATATATATGTCTTACCTCGTTGGCAACTTTGAATGGCACTGTTAATATTTTAATGCAGACAACACAGTTTAAAAACAACAGTCTGTATACAATTGAAACAAACAATAAAAACAATGAAATTACGTATACTTTTTCACCGTTACGGCTACTTGTGAGATCGATATAATAATAATTTTACATACAAATAATGATGTTTTGTTCAATGACTGATGAATTCACATGTTTTTTTTTATACGAATTCATAAATATTAGCAAACCAGGAAATCACATGGGAAGCATGTTTTCTTCATAAATATTTATTATTATTTTGATAGAAAACTCTTGTGGTTAAAATCAGGAAGAGATTGAAGTTTTACATAAAAAATAATGACGATCATAAGGCAAAATAATTAAAAGCACATGTCATAATAAAACATTTTTATGCTAATTTTTGAATCATTTAAAATTATACCTAGTTCAAACAGTGTGATAATTATTAAAAAATTATGATTTTTTCGAAGTGAAGGTAAACAATATAAATAATAATAATTAAACCAAAGACAAATATTTCGCTATTGGTTTTTTAAATACTTTTTATTAAATTTTTATTTTTGGCCAGTTATTTTCTAAAATGCAGTTGATATTTCAAGTTCACAAAAATTTATTTTTATTATAATGACTATAAACATAGAATTCTTGTAAAGAGGAAATAGAAAATATGATTTCATGATAATATGCGCTTCAAAATAAGCATTTTTCTTAGTTTTATAATTTAATTAACTATTAAATTTTAAAGCTTCTTTCTTAGCTTACATGTGCCTGGTTTGCAATTAAGTTAAAGCGCCTCTCTGAGGTAAATATTTTCATTCCATTGTACGAATGCACTAAAATATGCTACAAAATCTAACATGACTTATCGAAGGCTACAACATGTGTTTCGCATAAAATAATAAAATTATATTGAAGTAAACATAAAAATCATATTAATTAGTTCTTAAAGTTTTTTAATAGGGAGATGTCATTAAAATTTTTAATTCATAAAAATACTGAAGTATTTGCGTTATTTATGCGTTTAAATTTCAGTAAATTTTTATTTTTACAAAATTTTTTTTTATGCGAAACACTTTAAAAAGTGTTAACTCGACAGTCATTGCAGTTGGGGGAAAAAAAAGCAAAGTAAAAATAAATAAATAGAAAAATTATAATAGCAACAATACTTGACCTACTTTTAAATGTTTACTTCCACTTAATAAATAAATACAGTTTCAGAAAAAACATTAAGTATATTTTTTAAAAATCCTTTTTTAATGTCATTATTTTTTTAATAATTATTTCAATGCAAATAACTTTTTTACTTATCCTATTGTGCAATATTTTATACAGTTTAATAATAATTTATAAAAATTATCAAATATGCGAAAAAAATGTTATTGTGCTTAACTTTTTTTGTTTTAACTTTTTTTGTTTTTGTGTTAACTTTTAAGTTTTAAATGTCAAGAGTGATTTTTGCAATTTTTCCAGGATATTCCAAAGCTTGTTCTCATCATTTACATTTTGATTGAATAATGCTTCCTTAAATCTTCAAAAGACAGAAAATTGTAGAAAAATTTTACTATTTTAATACAAGAATAAATATATTTATAAATAGGAACGAAAACTGATAAGAATTATAATATAGTCCATGCACGTTTTATTTTTCAAAACACTTTTAATATTGTAAAATAAAATTTAAAAAACATATTTAATTATATAAAGACCTGCATTTAAAATGCTTTTAAAAAAACATTTTTTTTATATATTGCTTTATAAAATTTTAAAAACTGAGTTATTTCCAACTCTTACAAGCATATATGTGTTTATTTTTTGATAATTATTACAAAATATTAAAGATGTAATTTTTATATATAATAATTTTCTATTTATATAAAAATAACATGTATAGAAATAGCAAAAGTATTTTTCGTAATGATTTTGAAAAATAGTCGAAAGGGAGTATAAAAAAGTTTAAAAACCACCAGTAAGTATAACTAAAAGGTGATTTCCTGGTTAACAAAATTTACAAATTCTAATCGCATAATTTATCAAAATGTTATCAAAAGTGTTTTGAAGAAGATTGCAGTATAAAATCACTTTATTTTTTTTATCGATCTTAACATTTATATTAGTTCTAGTTAACGTTAGTTACGTTGTATAACGTTAGTGATTAACATTTACAAAATAAAAATTGAATACTGTAAAAAAAAACATTACTACTTTTTACCATATGTATGGATTTCAGGAAACGAAAAAAAAAATTAAAAAAGTATTTTTGGATAAAAAAAAAGTAAAGCAAAGAAAATGACCGCCGAGTTAACTATAAAGAAGTAAAAGTATCTTCTGTACAGAGGATGTTTTACAGTATATTCTTGAGCACAAGAAATGAGAAACTTCACGGAACAAGACACAAGAACCCCATCGTACCAAAGCTTTTTTTTCCTAACTACAAGATTTAAGGGAAGTAGATGGGCTCAGAACAAGAATGTGAACAGTTAGTTTGTAGACTTTTTACAGAGTAGGTATTTTTCAGCAATCTCTGTTAGACTTTTGTAGATGAAAAATACCATTGTTCATTTTAGCAGAATCTGCTTCGGGCAAATGACACAAATGCAGTTGCACTTCTAAGTTGTAAATAATACTAATTACTATTTTTTGCCAGTCTGTTTCATAAGTCTCAAATATGATGAATGGCGTACACATTTTAGAGAATAGAGTTTTAGCAAAAAGCATGCACATGTGCCCGTCTTTTCACTTTTGTTTTCACATTGGCACATTTACGTATATTATGAATCATCACTGCAATTTACAGTTGTAAATGCGTAAAATTTGTATATCGTGTTCTTTTCCGTGGTTGGAAAATGCAAATTATGTATACTTGCAAACATATATTTTTTTATTTTGATTGCATTTTAATACTATATAAGCTAGAAATCAATAAGTTTAAAAATATTTGGAAACTTTATGCAAATATAGCGTTAAATGTTTAAATAAACCTATATAAATATATTTTAAATTTTTTGTTAACTAACTAATTTTTTGTAAATAAAATGTGTGATTTCAATGTCAAAGTATAACAAATTTTGTTGAAAGACATCTGTAAATTAAGAATTCGAAATATTTGAAAAATTATTATTTTATAAATAATTTTTTGTAAATAAAATGTGTGATTTCAATATCAAAGTATAACAAATTTTGTTGAAAGACATCTGTAAATTAAGAATTCGATTTATTTGAAAAATGCAATTTGATAAATATTATAGATTTATTTACAAAAAAAAGAAGAATTCGATCCGGAAATTTTAAAAAAATTAATAAATAAGTACAGTTATTTTAAATCACAATAGATTAAATGATATATTAAAAAAATACATATCATAAATAAAATATGCTTAATAGCAAAGAAAATATGCTTAATTAAAAAAATGAAATGAAAATAATAAATGACTATTTCATTTAAAGTTATAAATACTAAATATTTTCAGTTATCAATATTAATATTATTTAGTATTTATAACATTATTTTTAGTATTATATTAAAACAATATTAATAAATAAAGTTATTGTAATTATAGGTTTTAAAAAATAATTATAAGTAATAGAAAAGGAATAGAATGCTTTTTTGGAATTGTTTCAAAACATTACAATAAATATTGAGCTTTTAGTTTATAGGTTAAATAAAGAAAATGTTTTAGAAGTTAATTTACTCAAATTAATGCAAATATACTCTCATTTTGTATAACCAAAATAATTATATTTGCGATAAAATTTACTCTCTATGAATGGAACTTAGAATTAAAATTTTAATTAGTAAGTAGTGCTAATTATTTACTCTTATTTTTTAGATATACACATTGAATACAAGAAAGTTAAGAGCAGCCATTAGTAAACACAGCATTTTTTCCAGCTGACAACTCTTCATATGGATGTGGTATAGACAATAGATAGAAATGTCTGTTTTTGATTATTTTGTTTCTCAATCTTATTTACTTATTCATCTACAATATTATTTTACTTTAATTAATTGTTAGTTTTCCCCTTTTATTACTTATGAAAAAAACAATAACTCTTGCAACATCGAATGTATAAAAACATTGGTTTTTAATTTAAAAACTTTATTATGGACATAGTTGCGAATAGTAGCTTAAATTTAAGAAAAAAAAAGTTTTATTATTATTATGATTTCAACTTCAATCAGTCGCGTAAAAATTTAAAGTTACAATATTTTTTTTAAAAAATAGTTAATTTGAAATAACTTACCCTGGTTTCTTGAATTCTTCTTAACAAAATTAATGACTGATAAGATTAAGTTAGAAGAAGAGAAAATGTTGAATTGGAAGAAACATTTTTTCGAAAAAGAAAACTTTTTACACTACCGCTTCCATTCGATCTATCACACTAGACACTCCCACTAGACCCAGAAAGGTAACAATTCAAAGCATAGGTAATGATATGCAAATATTATGTTCATCCTCCAGGGGTGGTGAACTAAGGTCTACTGGGTTTGCTTAGGTCTACTTGGGTTAATAGATAAGGGGATTGATTCAGAAAGACCAGCCTCTTTTATCTTCCAAAATGTAGTTCAATTTGCGTTATATTTAGTTTAATCAACCAAATATTTATTTAAAATGTTGTTTCACTCAAAATGGTAAATGAAAGTTAAATAATAATAATTGTTTCCATAATAATTGTCTCTAATTTTTTTTAAAAAAAAAATTACAATACTTCATTCATTTTATAAAACTTTTAATAATAAATTTTTTTTTTTAATAAAATATTATTTCACTCGAGATAGTAAACTTTTAAGTTAAATTATAATTCTCTCTAGTTAATTCTCAGGAACACCAATATTTTCAATTTGAAAAGAATTGAAGAAAAATATAATTTGTTATTCATTTTGAATATTTAACAGAATTAATCAACAGAAATTGTAAACTATTAAAATAAAATTCTATTTGTTTTTAAGTAAATTCGCTACTACACGAATTTTTAATTTGAAAATGTTCTAATTTTTAAGACCTTCTTTTCCTATTTCAAAAACTAATTAAGTATTTAACTGTTTACGAAGCCATTTCAATTTTTACAGTTATATTTAAAAACGCAATTAAATAAATATTAAGACATATAATGTTGTATGGATCAAAAATATATGAATGTAATGATTAATAATTAAGTAAGGAATTAACACTACTTATTAAACAGATATTTAATAGCTTAATTATTTAAATCCTAATATGCAAGTTACTAAGACTTATGTGTATTACATTATCTTTGATTATCAGTTGCTGTATAGGTAGTTGTTTAAAATACTTTAGGTTCAAAATGACTTTTCATTTGAAAAAAAAAAAAAATTTCTATTTTCATGAGAAAAAGTAACCAATTTGAAAACGCAAATAATTTTTGCCTATTTTGAAAACACATACCATGCTATTTTTTGAAATCATCATTTCATACTAAAGGTTTTTATAACCAACTATTTATGAATTTAGTAGTAACTGCAGTAACATGATATATCTTTCATAATAAGCTAAGGAACAAAATTTATCCATGAATAGATAAAAAAAAAGGGGGATTACACAGAATGATAGGCAATTAAATTTGTTTTTATTAAATGGATACTTATTAATTTTCTACATAAAAAAAAGTTTTATGTTGCTTCAGTTCTCTTTTAGAAAATATAGTGTTTATATTACATTCATGATATTCTAATGAATAAAATTAATCCATAATAGTTAGACAGAAGTAAATGAGGAAAACGCTAAGTAAATAAATCAATTGAGAGAAACATAATTTATTTTTGATGCTATTAATAGTTAAAAAGAATCGGTTTGAATAATATATATATTTTTTTTAGAAAAAAATAGTGTTTCGTGTTTATATTTATTATATGAATGTAAAAGTTTTATTTTTTCTGGTTCATTTCAAAATATAAAAGTTTTATTCAACTATTTAAATAATTTAAAGCTATACGATATCCTTTTGCTTCATAAAAATTGTAAACAGTGCACTTGCTTACATAACTTTAATTAACGCAAATAAAAGATAGTTAAGATAATCAAATGAAGTTCAAAATATTAGGAATTAAAAAAACTTTTACAGTCATTTAAAAGTAACACTGTTATGTAACATTTCATTCAGACACCTGCCTTAAAGCTTTGAGTTTCAAAATAAACTTTAATATTGGATATATTTAGATCAAAAAAGGAAAAAGAATAAATTTAGAATTGTTTTATTTTATGAACGGTATTAAGTATTAATATTTTGGAAGATGATCATAAAATTACAAGAAAATTTAAAAAAGTGTATAGATTTATATTTATTCCAATAAATGTCTCCCTTAAAATAACGATAAATATGATTAAGATGAAAAGTATGATTAGTAACAATCAATATGAAAAGGATGCTAACTAACTAATGTGGAATTAATAATTTTATTCTGCATACTGCTGAGGAAGTTATCAAATACCTAATAAATAGGTTTGGCTGATGAATAAGTGAAATATAAATATTTATTAGGAAAAAAAGGAAGAAAAATATCTTTAAACTTTGCAGCTCATATATATTATAAAAAATTACAGTAAATCATAATCATTATTATGCTATTTTTTAACAATTGACTAAGATGTATACAAAATTTTAACACATCTTGTATGATCACCATTTCAACAAAACTAAATGCAACATTTAAATTAATATAGGCAACTAAAAACTAATAAATTTTGTTAATCGATAAGTTATTCAAAAACCTTCCATGGAAAAAAATTGACTCATCACGACAATAGTAAAGTAAATTAAATGAGACATGAGTGGAATATGACATTATATTTAATAAAAAATATAGAATCATTGAGAATAGTGAAATCACACATAATTAGTTCTTTGGGTGCAATGATATTTTTTACAATGTAATGTAATTATGTTATTCTTTACTGAAAAAAAGGGGGAGACTGAAAAGCTAGCGGTAAATATTGGCAATCTTTTTAACGACCTTTGATTTCGAAAGACATTTGTATGCGGCAGGTCAATTTTTTTTTATTTTCTTCGTAATTATAAAGTAATTCTAATGGTATATGTAAAAAAAAAAAACATCCATTTATAAGATTCTAATTACTATTACTAGACTGAAAGTAATAATTTGCATTGTCCAACTACGTTGCATTGGAAGGAAGTCCTTGAATACAAAGAACGGAAGATATACGACAATGACCGACTTATGCTAAAAAAAAAGGGTGAAAAAAATATAGGGTGGGGAAATAGGATTCACAATAAAAAATAAAACAATGCGAAATAAGTAGAAGAGGAACGACCTTACGTTTTTGTCGCTGATGCAGTGGAATCATTGTTGTTGGCATTATTACCTCCACTTGAAGTTGAAGATTTCTGGTGGGCTGCCAGTTTGGCAGCTTGTGCTTGTCGTTCCTGTTCGTTCAGTTCCTTGATAGCCTGAATTTCTTTCTTGAGTTTCATGCGCCGGTTTTGGAACCAGATTTTGATCTGTCGTTCAGTGAGGCAAAGTGCATGGGCCATCTCGATTCTTCGCCTTCTGGTTAAATAATGGTTGGTGTGGAATTCTTTCTCCAACTCCAGAGTCTGGTAACGCGTATAAGTCTGACGTCCTCGCCTGCGCAATCCATTGGCGCCTGCAAATATAAACATTCTGCTGCAGTATGAAAGTTTAGAGAGGATATAAAAGCTCTTTTTCTTATCACGCAGCTGGTCTAGAGCTTTTTTTAGGACCACGGGGAAGCGCGCACTCTATTTGAACTTTACGATCGGCTCGAGGAAAATTAAAAAGATTCATTTCAATAGGTTCTCCTTCCTCCATGCGTGACCGTGAAAGAAACGCTTTTATGATCTCAATGCGTGTTCATATCTGATATGGATACTCCCTTTCATGGAACAGACACATGTTTGGCATTATTTCAAGCGGATTGTTACAAATTGAGTGCATTTAAATAAACACACGGTTTCTATTCAAATTATTATGAATTTTAAGCAAAACGGAGTTAAGATTTTTTTAAAGAAGAAAATGCAATTAAATTAATTTATACTATTAAATTTCACGATAGTTAATAGGATGACAAAATAATTTGCCTAATAAACAATACAATAATTGAAATACAGTTTGGCTTTTCGGTTTTCTTTTTTAAATTTAACAAATTCAATCCTATTTTTTTTCTTTTCATATTACAGGGAGAATAAAGTTACATCAATAAAAATAATTTTGAAAGTAAAGCGATCTATTGGGATTGTGTAATTTGAAATAATGCAATTTTTAAATCTATTATTGAAAAATCCTAGGTCAATATTGTCTTCAACATTATATTCTCATTATCACATTTATATTTTCAAATTACTTTTAAAATATCAGATAAAAATAATTTGAAATTGGCATTGGATATTTATAATTTAAGAAAATTATAAATTAAGTAAATTTTAATAATATTAGTAAAGTAAATTTTATCACAACAAAAAAAGTAAAAAAAAAATGTTTTATATTTGATAATTTTTTATAACTCTTTGAAGAAAAAAAAATTGACAACATTATTTTTTAATTACAAAATCTTATTTGTCATAATTGGTTGGATTTAAAAAAATCTTATTTGTTGCACCATGTCATCTCTATTTGGTGTTATTTGTTTCAGTATTTTTTAATGATAAAGGTTCCAGAATGAAATACAATGCTTGCACTTTATTACTAATTAATTCTATAATCACCCTATTCGATCTATTAGGGTAAAAATCAATAATAAAATTAAGTGAAATTACTCCGATTAAAAAATTATGAAAAATTACTACTGATTAGTTATGAAAAACTTCTTCTGATCTACATTTATATATCTTTTTCGTTCGTTACTATATGTAACTGGGTTATTAAAGTCCAAAATTTCATGGTCATGCATAACATAGATAGTTAATTTAAATAAAACTCTCTTCAAAAGCTATTGAGAAGAATTTTTTCCAAAAAAAAAAAAAAGTATTTTACAAATTTTGGATAAAATTAATAGTTGTTCAAACTTTTTAAGACAACTACATCCTTATGTTTTGAAATGAATTTTAAAATATTATCTTCAAAGTAACCATTTATTAACTGTATTGAATTCCAATATTGCAAATAGGTTAGAAAAATTTATTAATTAAAAATAATATGGTTGTAATTAAAATTAATATCCAATTATATTAAAAAAAATAACTAAGCTAGCTACACTAAAAAGGAAACTTTTAACACAAATTTTTGAATAATTTCAAAATCTGGGGGGCGGGGGAGGAATTGAAATTATTAATTTTATAATGCACCATTATTAAAGATACAATATTATAAATCAAAGATTATGCACACATACAATTATAATTTGTTAACAGACGTATGACAACATATACTAAATTTTCAATTGGAAAGCAAATAAAATTGAAATAATATACAGACATTTCTTTACCATTGCAAAATCACGAACTCAGGCTATATTAACTTAAAAATCAATCAATTAACGAATAGCATTTTAAATACATGTTTTTGAAAATTTAAAATTGCAGTCGACTCGAGAAATTAAATCTTGGCGAATTAAAATTTTTTTTAGTTTATTTCGATCTAAAATTTTTTTTAGTCTATTTCGATCAACAAGCCTGACGACCAAGCTAATAATGATATTAATTTTTACCGGAATATATTTTTATTTATTTAGAACATATTTGAGTTGAACATTTTTGCTTTTCATTTCATTTTTATTTTATACCAACTTATTTTTATATTCCTTTATTGTGTATTCTCTAAATGTTCGAAAGATATACTTGCATAAAAATACCGATTAAGTAAAGGATACATCAAACGAGCACTTGAATAAAATTAAAAGCGCGTTTAATATTTATGGTACTTTTCAAGTAACGGGATCACGTGACTCAATTTTAAAAGTTAATTTCCTAAATGCAGCAGATTTATTTTTCTAATTTAAAATAAACAGTTCTTATAATACAGTAATTTCTAAAGTATGAAATAAATATTGTGGAATACATTAAAATGTTTTCATTATTTTTATTACAATGAATGTCTCAATATATCTAGTAATACCTTTTAATAAAAACTAGATTTCCTGTGAATTTTCAAATTTTTTTTAATCTAGTTTTTATTCTTACTTAAATCATTTAACAGGATAATAGTTAAAACCTCCCCGATACATCATTTAAATAGTTTACGACGCCGAAGAGAATGCAGGTAAAAATGTGCAAAGACATAAGAGTGTTAACCAAGATACTTTCATAACTATGAATTTGTTTAATAAAACATGTAATGCTGGAGCTTTCTTAATTATTATAAAAATAATCACAAGATGTATAGAGAAAACAGTTAGGGTTTAAGATTTCACTTAACAACTAATATTTAAGATAACTTGCGTCTCAAAATGCAGATTTAAGATGTTGAATAAATATGTATTGGAAGGTGACTGGATCTTTTCAAGATTTTGCTTACGTTGATTTACCCAAAATATAGGAGTTTCTTAGGATGAGTGATTGTTGCTCCCACATAAAAACAAACGTAGGTGGAACGTGAAGAAAACAGAGGGTTCCTGACATTTCATTCAACACTTCCGCTATTTTTGACACACTATGTTAAAAGAAATGTGTAAGCTATTCCCAGTCTAGGAATTTTTCCAATAATAATTATGTTTAAAAACATTCAATACATCAAACATAATTAGTTTCTAAGTTTCTTTTCATGTCGTAAACATAGGTATTTTAAAGAATGGTGTAACTCCCCTTAAGCTTAAAATAATTTAACACTCAAACTAAATTTTTGTTTCAGAATTATTTACAACATTTTCAACATTGCATATCGTATAAATGAACTATCGTATTTCGTGGTCATATCTAATTACTGATTCATAATTGTTTAACAAAGCTTTCTTAACTTTATGAAATTTTCATCAATCAGTAACTGAAATTGACAAGGAAATCTGACAAACGAATCATTTTTACGGTCATATGTAATTTCTTGCTTAGAATTGTTAGTAAAATTTTTATAACTCTATATATCCTTTATATATCATCTAACAATTAAATGTTATATCTGACTCAACTCCTTACCGACCAAAGTTCGAATCCGGATTCCTGCATTTCTCACAACGAAGTATTGTCGTAAAGTATCATGTGTTACCTCCACTATCACTCATCAAGTTTCGGTCAAGAGTAGCGAAACAATTCGATTAGATTTCGGCGGTCACTTCGAGTTTTCCTTTTCGATTGGTTTCGATTTCTAATAAACATATTATGACATTGTGAACATCACATTTGAATGAAATAAATAAATATTGCCTGATTAATATAAGTCAGCTGAATACTTTTTATTTTAATTCGAAATTTATATGATTGGCGTAATTTATTGTAATTCCTTATTGTGTGTCTATTTCTGTATACAATTTTTCAAATAAGCAGTTTCGTTCATTATCTTTAATAGGAAATTCGCACACCATTAGCAAAAAATAATAAAACAAAAAAATATGTACTTTCATTGAATAAAAATACATATACCTCTGTCGTTCTTCTTTTATTATTTCTTTATTTGAAATAAGAAAACGAAATTCTCTTTTCGTGATAAGAAAAAATCATTTCTTCTTTGTACTGTTATACCAGACTATGGACACAGGAATATTTTATAATATGTACAAAGGAATATTTATTTTTTTAAGTAACGATGAATGAGACAAAAATGAGGAATAATAAACAATAGATGCAAAAATGAAAAAAAATCGTTTAATTAAAAAAGAAGCTAATTTTTTTAAATCACTCTTTTTATTAAACTCAGGATTATTGATTCTCTTCCTAATACAATTTAGCGAAAAGCAATTTATTTCAAAAATGCTAAGATAATTCATAAAGTCGTGGTCAAAGTTTTTATAAATTGTTTTATTTAAATGAATACAAAATTTGTACAGGATTTAATTTGTGATAAAAGTTTAAAATTTGAAAGTTAAAACATTTGATACAATAACATGAGCTTTAAAAAACTTTTTATAAAGTATATATGTTACTTTACTTCAACTATTTTTGTTTAAAACAGAAGGTGTAGTTCGTGTAATATCAAATGCTTATTAGATTGCTAAGATAACCATTATTCTGAATAACAAAATTTTTATAGCTTTATATTATTGAAAGCTAACAATTAAAGTGTCAGTAAATTTAGCAATGAAATTAAAAGGCAATTCATGAAAACTAACTTTCCACTATATCTTAACAATATTTTTACCGTAAAATCTTTAGAAATTTCAGGAAGTGAAAATACTGCGGTGTGGAATAAAAATCAATGCGTTGTTATTCATTACAAACTTTTGTGTCTATTGTTGGTTGCTTTATTATTCTGTTTTTTAAAGAGTTAACCTTCTCTCTGATTTAATTTTTAAAATACTTGTGTAACTACTTTTAACATTAATTGTCTAATCAGTCTTCAAGATTTTCCCTTCTATACTAAAAATATGGAAAGAAAAATGATAGAGAATAGTTTATAACAAAGTTTTTTTTTTCTAATTAAACATCCAGTATTTTTGGTAACTTCTAGTTTGGAAGTTTTTGATTTGAAAGAGCTAATGGACAAGACTGAAAGAAATCTCTTGAGATTTCATAAAGTGATGCAGATAAAATTTTGGTAACAACAAGTAATAATAAACATGCTATAATTGAAAAAAAATTGCAAACTGTAAGAAAGGGCTTTTCAAAATTGAGCAAAAATTTGTCGAAATAGCTCCAAAATTAATATAATTGATTTCGAAAACCCCATGAATTCAAATTAAACTGTTATTAAACTAACTATTTTGCACACAATTATAAAATTCATTTATACATCGATGCATAAATGCTAAATCAATGTAAAAAATAACTTTTAGTAAGTATTTATTATTTTATTTAATAATTGTCGAAAAAATTTTGAAATGTAGGTACACAAGTTTTTACATAATTTTACAAAATATAATTTTATGTGGCAAAATTCAAAGTTTGAGTAAAATCGGCAGAATAGTTCCTGAGAAATCAAATTTTAAACATCTGAAATTTTTGAAATTCTATTATTTCTTTGTCAAGCATTTTCTCGTGATGTATAAAATTGACTTGTATCTTAAACATTAACCTGCAAAAATAAAATATCATAACAGCTGTAGAAATAAGTAGTTTCCAAATTGCGTAGAATAAATAAAGTGTGAAAATGGATACCTAATTTATAATATCATACAATATTACAAATATCAAACATTGTTTATAACCTTAAAAAGAGAAAAGAACTATTGTTAATGGGCTCAAATGAACAGATTTAAAAAAATTGTTTTAATGCTTAATAGACATTTTTTTTAAATTAACAAATAAAATGCACTTAAGTAAATAAAAAACTATATTATCACTTGTATTTAGAATATGTGTGTGAAAATTCAGTTTCATATTTACTATTAACTGTTTTAATATGCATTTTAGGTAAGGATACGCATGTTTTGGATATACCATTTCTTCAGGCATGTGAAATTCCTTTTAGAACAGTAATATAAGAAAGTATCAAAACAGATTTGGTTGCACTGTAAGTATAAAAAGCTTACATACTAATTAAGGACTCTGAAACCGGGATACTTAATGCTAAATTCAATATTTTACTACAACTTATTTTTCTGAACGAATAAAATTTAACTACTTTAGTGATGATAATAATGTTCAATTATTTATTAAATTAGTTAATTAATTCGCTAATAGAAACATTTAAACTTTTTGCTTTGTGATTTTTGTAATACACAAATAATTCACAAACCAAGTAAGAAACTAATTAAAAAACAGAAGAGGAAAAAAAGAGAAAATGTAAAAACGTTATATTTTTGTTACATCTTTTAAATAATAGTTGTAGTCTGATAATATGAAACTAAAACTTTTAATTCAATTAAATCTATCATTTACTAGTAGCAAAATATCTAGAAAATTTACACTGCAAAAATAAATAAATTTTACTGATTAGCTTATTTACTGATATGAATGCAACAGGAACCAAAATTGCATGATTATTTAATGTTTGATTCATTTACTATCTAAAAGCAATATTTGTGGTATATTTCATTAACTCTATAAACTATAAGAAAAATTCACTTTTTATAATAAACCATTTGGGGATCCTTTAAAAATTTCTATTGAGGTGACTATACAGTACAATAATGTTAAAAACAGAATTAGGCATTACTTTTTTTAGAATATAAATTGTAAGAACTTCAAATATGAAAACTGTTTCATAGATCATTCTAAACGCAAAGAAAAAAAAACTAATCATAGGGTTAAAAAGAGGATAAAACGTGTTTTATAGAATGAATTATGCTTTAATAAATTTAAAATTCAATACTAATATTTTTCAGAGAGAATTTTTTTAATCATGCAATAAATTTCAAAGAATTGAAGTTTAGGTTGATGCGATTTAGCATCGCACTTTAAAATTATATAAAAACATCAGATCAATAAATTTCGGAACATTGAAGATTCGGTTGATGTGATTAACATCGTACTTTAAAATGATGTAAAAATATCATTTCACTAAATTTCTAAAAATTGAAAATTCGATTTGAAGTAATAAACTATAAAATTATATAAAAACATCCTTTCAATAAATTTCTGAAAATTGAAGATTTGGTTGAAGTGAAAAATATCATGTTTTATAAAAAGCATCATTACAATATGTTTCTAATATTTGAAGATTCGATTTATATGATTTAACATCATGTCTTATAAAAAACATCATTTTAATATATTTCTAAAAATTGAAGATTCTGTTGCTGTGTTTAACATCGTAATTAGAAACAATATTGAAACATCATTTCAATCATGTACGAATTTAAACCAGTGACTTTATTTTTTTTTTAAAAATTGAAACAAATGGGACAAAAATCATGCAAATCAGTAAAGTATAGAATGCCTTATAAATGCAAAATCTTAATGAAATTCATTAGTTAAGTTAAATGTGTTGAGAGAATGACTATTGATGAGAAAGAGAAAATATTGGTTCAATCAACGGTAATATGCTCGTTCTCGCTTTCCATGGTACAGATGTAAAATATCGATTGCTTTACTTAAATGTCTTTTGACGAAGCTTCTTGTGTATAGCAATAAATCATGCTTATTGAGCGTTTCCAAAAGTTTCGTAATGCAAAGTAGAAATTCTGCCACCCATGCATGGCGGAAAGATGGTTTTAAGTTACAATTCTATATACGATGTTGGATATTAAAGTTAGGAGCTACTAAAATTGCTACTTTGCAACTTTACTTTTCGTTGTGCATCTTAATCAAGGAAATGCGCCTCAATTTTTGAGGGTCTGAGTTTAAATTGCGTTGGGAGACGGAATACGTTTTTGGAGAAAAGAGGAGAGCGTGAAATTATATGTGAATACAGAAAATATTGAATTTGGTGGGAGTCAGTTTTTAGTGACTTTTATCAGTCGGGTCACGTAGTTTCTAAGAATTATACATTTTAAAATAAAATTTGAATTTACCCTAATGTAACTTTGATGCATAATTTTCTAAAGAGAAAAATTGCGACCAAACGTTTTTTTTCTTAGAGGGGAGGAATGAATTGAAAATATTTAACTGTTAAATTAGCAATTTAACAGTTAAATATTTTCAATTCATTCGTTTTTATGAAATAACATACTATCACAATTATTGGGATAACGACAAAAAAAAATAGTCACAATAACTATTTGTACTATTTATTTTAATACCAACATAACTGTGCTTTTCTCATGTCACTGCAAAATAAATATTAATAATAAATAATTAATTTAGTAAATGTATTAAACATTTTACATTTCAGTGATTATAAATTTAATCTTTGAAAAATACTTCCATTTAAATTTTTTATAGTTAATATTAGTTTTATTACATGCTCTTTTTCCCAAATAACTATACATTTCCTATCTCACTGCAAAATAACAGCAAAAAATAAATAAGTAAACATCAAAATAATGTTAATCCATGTTCACAATATAACTAAGATAAATAAATTTATGATAGAAATTCTGTTTGTCACTTTTTAGGTATGAATTGTTTATTCATGACGGCTCTGTTTTAAGTATGAAGTATTTTCAAAATGACATTTACAATAAATACTGCAAATGTATAAATTCCTAAATTTAAAAATTTAACTTATTGTTTCTATTAAATACAAGTTTAAAAAACTAAATTTAAAAAATCTTTTACCTTTTGAAATTTTTTTTTTAATTTCAGAAATGTGTATTTGGAATATTGTAGCTTATTCACTACATAACCTTTTCAGTTACTATAAAACGAGATATAATAATACATAACTGATTTTTGAATGCATTTCCAATTTAAAGAAATGCTGAAATTCGATGGTAAACCAGTTGCAGATATCACCAATTGTAGGAAAAAAACATGAATGAAATTTGAAAGGCTGTGAACGCTTTTCCTTGAAAATAATTCAAAAAAATAAATTCAAACAAATCCTTTGCCTTTAGAAATTTTTTTTTTTAATTTCAGAAATGTGTAGTTGGAATATTGTAGCTTATTCACTACATAACCTTTTCAGTTATTATAAAACGAGATATAATAATACATAACTGATTTTTGAATGCATTTCCAATTTAAAGAAATGCTGAAATTCGATGGTAAACCAGTTGCATATATCACCAATTGTAGGAAAAAAAACATGAATGAAATTTGAAAGGCTGTGAACGCTTTTCCTTGGTTTGTTTCTTTCTGGAATTAGCGACCTATTCGCTCTGTGTTGTAATTTTAATATTAACTAAATATGATTTCTGTACCGTTGTTCTTCTGTTCCATTTTGTTTTTGTCTATGCGCATAATAGTAATTCAATACTTAAAGCCAATTTCAAAAACTTTCCATTTGTTACAATAACAATAATTAGGTAGATATTAATTTAGATAAATTATTTTTCTTCTAAAATTATATAATTTTTACAGTTTAAGTCTTTTTCTACGTTTTCTTTTTAAAAAAAATTCTTTTTCTTTTTTCGTTTTTTACTAATTACAGTATTTACGATTTTGCTTTAAATATTTAAATTAATAAAAGCAATTTTTTATTTATCAGAAATTCTAAATTTTTAAAGCCAATTTTGGAATTACTCAAATAGTAATACCTTTTAGTTAATGACAATAAAATATGTCACTCTTCTGACTCTTAAGACACAAATTTATATACCTCAATCACATAACCGCAAATTTATACACTATTCTTTACTTATAAAATGATACCCAGATAGCAAACGTTGCATTTCTTTTGATTGTTACTATCAGGTCGACTGGATAATCATTATTCCTATAAAGTACACTGTTAAAATTCTTAAATTATGGTCAAATAACTGCCCATCCTATTAACCGTAAAGTTTACGGTAAAGATATTTTTTTCCTCTATGGTTTTGAAACCAGTTAACAAAAAGTATGTTTATAAAACCATGAATACAATACTATGCGGTTTTTTAATCATTTACAACCAACATTTTTCAAAAACGTAAAAAAATAATGATTATTACTTAACTCGGCTTTTGGCAAGGTGATGGGCATTGGAGAGTGTCGGACACTGGAAATTTTTCATGTGTTGCCGGTCATGAGATTGACAGTTCTGGTTGTTCAACCGTATTAAAGGAAAGCAGTTAAAAAAACAGTTTTTCTCAAACTTAAGAGTTTGATTACCATTTTATTTATGGTAATTTAAGTGCTTGATTAAATATGGTAAAACAACCATTCAATAAATTTTTATTTAACCACTTTTTCAGAGAAATTTCTAACAATGCAGAATTGTTACAATGCCAATATTATTTTTTTAAAAGAATTAATAAAGGCAAAAGAATGAATAAAAAGTCGAATTGTATTTTTTAAGATATTATACTCTTGTAAATCTTATATAGCTTTCAATACTAGCTAAGAAATAAGATTTATTAACATTATTTTGGTCATTCCTTTTCAAACTTCACGAGTTAAAAAAAATTGCTACAAGCAAATATTTTGTTTAAAAGATAAGTCTTGAAGAATTATGCAGTTATTCTATTATTATCTTTTTCTTTTTGATTTAGTTTCAGATTGTCACCGAAAAATAAATCAATGCCAAAATTATTGAAGCATTGCTCCTGTTGAAGAACAGAATCCTTATCTCTTATAAGAGTTAGCTTTACAACTGCAAATGTAAGTAATTTACAATAAACTATTTAAGTCTTCCTATTATTGTTCCATTTAATTGCGATTTAATTATATTTATTTAAACAAATCCTTCTATTTTTTGCAGATTTCTATATCCCTTTAAGGTCCTTTTTTAAGGACTCATCAACTCTATTAGCTCTTTTTCTTGACATAGAATTATTTTAAGATATTCATTTATTTAATACGCAATCAATGACGGTCTCAATTTTCTTATGATATACAGTCTTAGTCCAAACTATTTGACGTACTGCAAGATTCTTTGTAAAATCTTAATTACCAGGTGATACTATACAGATTTATTGTTTCATGAGACTGAAACCGGTTTGCACTTGTTTACGTTAGTGTATCAATTGGTTAAATTAGATGATATATAATATAAGTTTGACGATTGGATAAATTAGACGATATATTGTATAAATATAGAATATTTATTATAGCAAGCATTATATTAGTGTATTATAATACTTAGATCAAATTATTAGAATCACAGTAGTTTTTTAATTATTACATGATTTGTACGAGTTTCTATGCAATACTTTTATATTTAAACATACATGTAATTGGTTTTTATTCGGGAGATTTTTTATATGCTTATATACTTCCTATTTTTTTTTATTTTTAACGTTTTGCATTACAAAGTCAACCAATTGATACAGGAGCGTAAACAAATGCAAACCGGTTTCATTCGAGTAAAAACAATACAGCTGTATAGTATCACCTGATAATTAAAATATTAATTTCTTTCACATTTTACCAATAAAAGCAAATATTCCTATGCATTATGATGCATGTGAAATTTTATTTCCAAGTTCCAATATTTCCAAGTTGTTTATTCATGACGGCTCTGTTTTAAGTATGAAGTATTTTCAAAATGACATTCACAATAAATACTACAAATGTATAAATTCCTAAATTTAAAAAATTTAACTTATTGTTTCTATTAAATACAAGTTTAAAAAAATAAATTCAAAAAAATCTTTTGCCTTTTGAATTTTTTTTTTTAATTTCAGAAATGTGTATCTGGAATATTGTAGTATACATTAATTAATATTAATTAATTTAGAATTACTAATATTTTAAAAACTCTAAGAAACTCTCTTTCTTGAAATATAACAAGTCACTGAAGTTAACCGACATTTCACTTCCTAAAGAAAAAAATTATTCAGGCAGAATTATTTTAGTTGTCTCATAGTATTTTAAATAAATGTACAAAATGGTGGTGAAGCATGCAAACATAAGAGAATAAATCTTAAAAACGAAGATTTTTAAATCCTGTTTAAGAGCAAAATTATTTTTGTCTTAAATTATCTGTTAAAGTTTTCTTAACAAATTATTAATTATTCAATTAAATCGCAAGTAAATTCAAGAATTTTATGTTTACGTATGAAACTTCAGAATAATGAAAATGTTTTAGGATGCAGTCAAAACTTTTTCAAAGAATTTTTACTTTGTTCAATAATTTACTTTGTCCACATGTTTGATTTTGAAGGAAATAAAAATACTATTTGGTCTCAGTATTTGACGCTCTCCTACTTTTTATTTAAATTCTTAAAAGAAAAAAATATTTTGCTCTAACTTTTTTAAAATATTCATAAATTTCTTTGGGATAGCTTGGTATTCTCTCATGATACAATAATAATTTACATTATCTAAGAAACAAAGAATGAAAGCTTTCAGTAATTGTTTGAAAATTCCAGGGACATATTTTAAAATAAAATAAATATCAAGTTTACTAATTTTCTATTAAAGAGAAACAAGCAAACGAAAAAAAACTATATTATAGTGTGATAAAATTATTTAATGCTTTAATTAATTTAAATGGAGGAGAAAATAACTAAAAAGTTCATAAGCTAAAAGAAAGAAAAAAAATTTACATTGATGTGAACCCAATTTTTTTGCTACTCAGACTTCCTTGTATTTTAAGGAATATAAAGTATTGCTGATAATTCAACTTTATTTCAGGAAAACTGAAGTAGTATTTCTCACCGTCTTCATTAAAAAATACTTATGCAAGCAGAGGACGCGCATAAATATTTTGAGAAAAATGCGTAAGAAATTCAAAATTTACTGTACCTTTATACAGTTTGTTATTTAATATTAGATTTTTAAACTGTTTAAAAAATGAATCCATCAAAAAATTTAGAAAAAAAAATTGAAGGTTATAAAACAAATAGCTTAACATTTTTACCAATTATTAAAAATTTTTAGTATAAGCGTTGTTTATAAATTATCTGAACTTTCAGTAAGGTTGAAATTACTAATTTAGCTTAAAAGAAATTTTTATTAAATTCCAATAACATTTAAATCTTGAAAAATTGAAAATAATAATACATGTGCTGAAAAATATGTTCAAATATAAACCATAATGCTGTTACCTAGAACCATAATATCCGTATGCATCATATCGGTTTGCACACCGTGATGCAGATTTACTGCGACTTTATTAAGGCGTTGAATTAGATAACGTTTTTTTCTTTTTTTTTTCCGCAATGTATTAAACTTAAGCAAATGTGGTTCAGTGTTTTTAAATTGTAGTAGCTTCATTGTTTTAAATTTATTAGATTAACGTAACATCATATATATTAACACATTTTATCTTTTTTTAAATAAATTCAGTTCAGGTTACACTGTTAAAAATGTAGGATCTAATTACGGTATAAAGTACCGTGCATTATCCATAAAATCTATTTTACCGTAAAATCCATTTTTACCGTGAAATATTATGCTGTAATATTTATTAAATTAGAGTGATTCAGGGATTATTACTGGAAAAATTACGGTAATTACTGTAAAAATAGCGGTATTTCAGATTTTTTGTAATAGTATTTCTCACCATCTTTCATTAAAAAATACTAATACAAACAGAAGGCATGTATAAATATATTGAGAAAAATACGTAAAAAATTCAACCGTAACATGTTCCGGTAATAATAGGTTTTACGGTGAAAAGTATCGGCACTCAGGGTGCCGTTCTTTTATCCATAATTAGATCCAGATTTTTTTGTTTTGTTTTACTGTTTAATCATTATACTTTAATAAACATCAGCAGCTCTCACGAGAAATTTATTTCTAAGCTAATTCATTTTATCTGTTGTAGGGTTACAATATGAATGAGAAATTAAGTAGCATTTTCGCTAAAGAAATGGATGGGGAAAACTGATATAAAGCAATAGTGCATAAATGGTACTTAAAATATGTGTTTGGAATGCGCATTGACAGTAAATACTTTTAAAAAAATACCTGATTATTATTCAAATGAGTTGTAAGCAATGTTAATCGAAATATACAAAATAAAAATTCATTTCGTTTTAGAACTAGCAGAACGAATTAACAATGTGGTTTAAATTAAAAAAAATTTAAAAAAAAGAGCAGTGAATTTTTTAAGTTTCTAACACTTGTCAATTTCAGGTTTTACTTTTAACTCAACATTAATTTTCTTTTGAATGACGTAATCTCTGTCGGATTAAATTATCTCCGTTTTACCACTCCTTTCATTTATTCCACTGGTGAAGGTAAACTAAAATGACCCAGAAACGGGTAAAATATTATATATAAATTTGTATCGTTAAGCTTCATACCCATATCAACTTTCCGAGATTTTTTTAAATTTTTTTTATTTTTATGTAAGGTGTATTTCGAAAGGTGTATTACTATACATACTTGTAAGGAAAAATTGTAAAATGGATACTGATTTATAACTAAATATAACCGTAAACAATAATAACAGAGTCAAAATAATAATAAAAATTATTATATATAGAAAATTAAATAAACAGTTAAATATATCTACCTGATCTAAAAATCATAATCGAGCTATAATTTTAATAATGACACTAATTTTTGCGCTAATTTTTGAATTATAACTAATTACAGTATTGCTACAGATTTGAATTAAAACTAACTTTAGTATTACTTTCACTTTTTCTTTATCCTAATTCAAAGAAAAAATTATAATAATAATCAGATATATTGATGTTAAGTAAATAAATGCAATAATAATAAATTAATCATGTATGCTGTTTAGTGTAAGTCAAAGGGTGGAGAGGCAATGCTTGACCTAAATCATACGAATATGTTTAAATTCAACTTGAACATTTTACAATTAAAGCAGAATTCAATGAATGAAATTAAATCAGCAGTAGACAGACGCTTACATAAATGAACCTTCAATTATATGCAAGCCTTGACCGTCCTTCTCGCATATTTTTAATCTATTTTTATGAGTAGGAAGTGCTGTAAATGTCATTATGTTGTAGTTTCCTTTAATGAATGTTAACTGTCAGACGTTATTTTGTTGCATTTATTTACTTACTGATAAATGTTCAGAGAATTATCTATTTTCATTTAAAGCTGTTTCGCGTATGGTTAGTAAAAATATATATCAAATAGGAAAGCTGATTAATTAATAAATATCGACTCATATCTTTATGAATTATCAAACAGATATATAATGTTGCATTAATGAAATAATTAGGTTTATTGACTTTGAGAAGAGTTTGTGTTATTTTTTAGATTTGTTTGCTATTAATTTGGTCTGTTATAACTCCGCTAAATAAATAATGTTGAATTGTTTTATTGACAGCTACTGTTAGAAATATAGTTAGTAGTTTGATAATTATAGAGAGAAAATTAGTTATTACAAGACTTTTAATGCATTCTTTTAATTGCATTTCCTTTTAATATCTCAGAATTTTTTATCTTTCATTAATTATAACGTAAAAGTGTTAGAAAACTCACATTCAGGTACTATACACGTAAAATGTTAGCATATATTTTCATATAAAGCTTTAGCATTCCTTGGAGAATTGAAAAAAATTTTATTCGTCAAATTATGCCCCTGATCACCTGTCTATCTTGTTTCTGGAAAACTGAAACAGCTCAAATTTGTCTAGGAATGCAAAAAAAAAAAAAAAAAAAAAAAAAAAAAAAAATGCTAGTCTAACTACTATTTATTAGACTTTCACTGAATTGATAAATTAATATTAAAAGATACCTTAAACCTATTTCTGAGTTGACCATATGGGGAAGGTGTTAAGAGAGCTTTTGAAATATTACCAATAGGTTTATAAATACATCAAGCAAATTTCATAATGTTTAAATACATATACTGTTAAGGTTTCGAATTGTTTTCTAACTCTCTTGAATACAGACATTTTAAGAAATTGTTTATACTTAATATCTGGCATGCATCATTAACAAAATATGAAGGTTTTTTTTAATTAAAAGGAAAATAAAAACTACACAATTCAATACAACTTATTTACTAAAAATTTTAATTTTTCTTAATAATTAATTTCTTGTATTTTAGATAATATATTTGATATTTTGAAGAGGCTAAAAAATTAACCATGATTGTCTGTATTTTGATTGCTTTTTAATATTATGCTAATCATACATGAAAAATATATGATTCAGTACCACGAAAAAAAAGTGCCAGAAAAATCTCCTACAGAAAAAGCTTTGCAAGAAACACCTGAGAAAAGCACATAAACTACTATGTAAATTAAAAGCACTATTACGTAAATTTAACGACCGATTCGATTTGTGCCCTTGAACCCGAATTTATGGTTATTTAATAATAATTCGACTGATTTGATAATTTTCTAAAAAATATTATTAGTATACGAAGTTTAATTTTAAGTTGTATAAACTTGTAATAGCATATATATTTTAATGAAATTATATAATATGTAATACTAATATTATAAATAATGTCTCAAATAACGATACTCTTCCAGGGGTTAAAAGTTCTAATAAGTTCAAATATTAACAAAAAGAACAATAATTTGTTTCAATTTATTACTTAAAAATAATAATCTCGTTGAAAAAATGTTCATATAGTATCATGAGCATGGCTTCATTGAAAAACATTTCGTTTAAAATACAAACAAATTTATAGTAATATATTTACCCCTATTCCTTCAAACAATTGTTATTTTGCCAATTTTATACAACTTTGTACACTATAATTAAAGTTCTGCATTTCAAAATTTATTTCATTTAAATCGAAAATGGTAGAATAAACAAAAACAAAAAAACATTTTGCAGTGTACGTAATTTTATGACGAAACTGCAAGACAACAGTTTTCTATTTACAAACTACTAAATGCAAGATGAATAATTTTAAAGCATCTTTCATTAAACGAAAATCTATTAACCCTTTTAGAGCAGAGGTGACTTAGAAGAGAGAGCGTTTGCCCACCAGTGAAGGAAAGCTGGTTCGAATCCCAGATAGGCTGGTCGATACGAATTCCGCACCCGGCTTGCACCGACCACAGTGCTGACGTAAAGTATCCTCAGTGATAGATGGATCATGTACCAGATGCCCCTTGTAGTTGGGCTAACCGTAGGAGGTTTTCGTGGTTTTCCTCTCCCTGTAAGGCAAATGCGGGTTAGTTCCATCAAAATATCCTCCACGAAGCAAATTTCTCCCAATATTTGAACCTGGAGTTCCCTTATCTTCCAAACTGGATTCAAAATTACAAGGCTACGGAGTTGAACATTCGTAGACGTAAACTCAAAGATAGCATCGACTTTTCAACGACAGTTATAATAATATTCATATTTTTGTTACTGCCATCGCACTGATAACGATCCGATTTTCCACAAATGAAAAAAATAACCTAATAAAAGTGACAGCGTAAATATTTAAGCATTATTATCTATTCATCAAATCACATATACCCGTGACGTTAATAGTATATACATCATTCAAGTTTATATTTTTATATTTAAACGCATTTTAGTGATTCAATGAAAAAGTAGTAGTTAATGCAAGAGAATGTTATTTATTTACCCTCCTATTTTGCACCACTTTTTGTACTTTAAGCGGGGTACACTGTGAAAAAAGTTTTTTGTGTTGTGCTTTTTTGTACTTGCATTTTGTTGTACTTGCAGTCATATTTTTTATTCACTGTTCTCTTTTTTTTTTTTTTGTGAGTAGGTTTATTGGCAATACACAGTTTCATGCACATAAGAATCAACTTAATAGTTTCATGGCAAAAATATTTCATTTGAAAAACAAGAGCATTTTTAGTATTACAGTCACACTAATTCTTTTAAGCAATTGCTATTTTATCAATTTATGTAAATTTTTACGCGACAACTGCAGTTTCGTACTTAAAAATGCATGTGTAACAGCTTTATATTTGAAAATGTATGGACAATTGTATGCAGCAGTTTTGTATTTAAGTTACACAGTTTAGTCATTTTCAAACAACAGTTGAATAGAATTAAAATCAAAATAAGAGTATTTTCTGTATTAAATTGGATAATTATAACATCTAACTTAAAAGAACGCAACAGTCAATAAAGTACTGTATAGAAAAAAATAAGAGCAAGGATATTTGCTGACAATCCTTAGATGAAAAATAGGTTTAATACAAATTATAGTTCAATAGTAATACTGATGTTCCGAGCTAAAAGAAGGCCTTTAATTTTAACAACATTAAAAGAATATTGTCGTTTGAAAAATAGAAAAACACTATCACTTTTAAGAATTAAAAAAAACTTAAATGTGTTATATTTTCTTTGGAATACACTAATAAGTAGCAGCAGTGATTGTTTAACAAACTGATCAAAAGCTTTAAAAATTTTGTTTGGAAAGTATTTTTGCATTTAGCTTTTTTTCACTATGTTTTTGTCCTTTAAAAGCTTTTGAGAATATATATCAAAAATATTTGAGAATACATAAAGAAATTGATTTCATAAACAATACGTTAATCATCTGCTTTGTTTAGAGAAATGAATATAAAATTGAAGTCAGAAAGATTAAAAATCTATTACGTTAAACATTTTTGTTTCCCTCCAAGGTAAGCGAACAGTTACGGCAGCACAAATGAATATTAAAAAATCTTAAGATTCAGAATGAAGTTTCATATGTAATTTTTTACGAGTTCAGTCATTATTTTTTAAAGAATGAATCAGTGAACAAATGTAAGAACATTATCATGTTGCTATTGACGGAGCTTTGTTCTTCAAGAAGATTTAATGTTTGATTCTACATTTAGATTACGGTTAAAATAATTTGATTTGATTTATAAAATACTATTATGCAAACCACAAACCATAAAATAAAATAAAATATATTTATTAACTAATTAAAACAGTATTTTTTTTATTTTATAGAAAATTATCATATCGAAAATGTTTGCGTACGTCTTAACGTCAGGTATTATTGTGTAAGAGTATCATGTTTAATTTTCAAATATTATGCTGTTTATTTTTCAAACTTATCGCCGTTTTTTCTTTTTACCGGAATACACAAGTCGTAGAATACCGGTATCAAATTAAACTTTTGTTATTTTTGATAATTTTGCATAAATTGAAAAACAGTTTTAAGGCTTTACATAATCGAAAGGCTACACAGTTTTGCGAAAGAAAAAAATCTTACTTTAAAGATTTATATTTTGCGTTTGTTTAACTTAATCTTCGTTTATAATAAAGTAAAATATTTGATTAATTTCTTACTTTAACATTCACATTTCCCGATATGCTGTCTGAGCAAACACTTTCTTAGCTATTGTATGTTATTAATTTTTTTTTAATAACATATATTTCTTGAAATTTTTAATGTAAATTATAATTTTGTTTTCTCTTTCTTTTTTAGAAGATGTTTTTTCCTGATCCTGATGATTGCATCCTGATTATATAATATCATGATCCTGATAATATCAAAAGCAAAACATAATTTCCTGAAAACTGCAGCTTGGCTTGAAAAATCGATTTGTATTCGTGTTCTTATTATAACCTGAATTGTTTCTTTAATAATTTTTCCATAATCTGAATTGTTTCATTAATCAGTCCCGATCATTTGTCAAATAGAACATAGAGAAAAAAATCGGTAAAATTACTGCCCTCTATGGTAATAACATTTTTTTTTAAATGAAGCATTTTGGTTAATAAAACCAAATTGTTCTGAATAAGGTATTTAAACCATTCATATGTTAGCGGTTTCTGTTCATATTTCAATGGGTTTGCCGTGAATTTTGGTTTACAAAATTATAGTTCTTATTACAACACATTTAGTTTAAAATACAAAACTGAAAAGTAAGTTTTATCGAATAAAAAATTACCGAGTTTAACTACATTTACGAAATTTTATCACATGTTATGAAACTTTGTTTTATTGTTATTTTTACTTAAATCATTATCAAAGTGCTTTGGTAAAAATTACAGAGCTTTTGGGTGTTCCTATAGAGTCAAAAACACGATAAATTTTACCATATTCTGGTAGTTTTGACTGCTTCTTTCTTAGATTGAAGAAATATTAAGGGGAAAAAAAAACAAAGTTTTTATTTGCCTTCAACTTTCTATTTTCTCTGTTGTTTTCTTTGCATTCCTACATTAATATTTGTTTTATAGTTATTTATCTTTAAAAAAAAATAAAAAAATGCAAAAACTATCAAACTAAGAGTGTAAAGAAAAGAAAAAGCCTTTTACATATAAAACAATAAGTCTTTTAAAAATAAGAAAAAATAATTAAATCTATTCTGTTTTGTTACAGTAAATAAAAATCGTATATCTTTTTTGAAGTAAACAGGTAGTTTTATTGCTCTTACAGTATTCCTCAGTTCACAGTTACAGTGTGAAACGGAAGACATCAGTGTCACATTTTATGGCCTTCTCTGTATGGCTATTCAGATTTAGTAGGGTTCCAGAGAAAATGACCACCAGGGATTTTAACCCCCTTATATTAAGAGACGGGTGATAATAAATAGTTGACGTCAGAAATACCTCATTATCATATCCCCTTTTTTTGGACCCCACTGGTGAGAGATTCATAAAAATGAAGTTCTTAGCATGTGAAAATATGAACACTTTTTAAAACTAGCGAAGAGTTAAATGAAAATATATATAAATTCTCTGCATGTTATTTTATTAGTGATATCTATTGGATTACTAGTACTCTTGGATACTATTTAGGATATTCTGTTTTTAACTGGAACTATGGAGGTAGGATTATGTTTTCAACTAACAATATCATGCTTCTGAAATGTCTTTGATTAAGATATCAAATGTGTTCAGGATATGCGAAGTTTTTCCAATTTGGATAGATCATTAAATGTCATTGTCATCTTAAAAAAATAATTCATTAAGTGAGAACAGCGCGCCTTTGGCCATAAATTGTGCGACCCATTAAGCCCAAAAGTCGTTCTTTACAAGGCTAGATATATTTTTCTTATTCTTCTTGTCTCCATGCCATCTCCTTGTCTTTTGTCTAATTTAATTCGTGTTATTTAGAATGTTTTAAGTAAAATTGATTTGATATTAAAATTGAGATGAAAAGTTTCGGTCTAAAAGAAACAATAAAAAAAAATACTAGCCTCCTATTTAAATCATTTAAGTAAGAAATAAAATAATCTTATGATCTTTATAATAATATAGAATAACTTTTATTTAAATGTGACTAATAAGGAGTCTCATAATGATTATCCTGTTTTTGTAATTGAGAACTCTTGAATAAGAAACTTGTATATTCTTATTTTCTATTCCGTTTCATTCCTTTTTCAGATTGTTCATTGAAAAATATTTGTTTAACTATTAACTTGAGATTGCTTTATATCTAATAAATGATCTGGATATTCAGTTTCCTTTACAAGATAAAAATTTATATCCAGGGAGTTTGTTTATTCTCAAGCAATATGCAGCGTTTCATTACTTAATTTACTTTTAAATTCATAATCAAATTGAACAAACGAAATTAAAATTTTGAAGCAGGATAAATACTTAAAATAACCTTAAAAAATCTTGAATCATGTCAACATGTCTAAACGAAAAAAGTTTATTTTAATGTTTTACTTATCGCATAAAGACAATGGTTACTTGGTTACGTTGGCGTTCTTTTATACGTAATTAATTGGAGTTAATGTGGAATTAGGTATTGATATGGAATTGTTTTTTTTTTTAGCTATATTAAAAATCATAAAATGTAACTTCGGGTGAGATCGTGTTTTGTATCGTTTATTAAATTTATCCGCAAGAAAATAGGTTATAAATTGGTTCGTAGCGTTACATTTTTCGTTCATATTTATTAGAAAAACATTTTTAGTGATCCCTAAGATTGCATTACATGCAGGATTAATGATATTAATACTCGTAATTAATATCATTAATACGAGTATTAATATAAAAAATAGTTATACATTAAAATAGGTCGGAACAAAGAGTGATATTTAATGAATAAAATGATAAGTAGTATGTTACAAGTATTTCCTTATAATATAATTTTGAAATAAAACGACGTCTTAGAATTTTTAATCATGAAGGGTCTCTATAGTTACTAGACGCAACTAACAAATATAATTTTACGTAAGTCAAGTTATTTAAAGTAACAAAATAGATAAACTATGTAGTACGTTACAAATTATTCATATCAATAATTTTTCGAAACAAAATAATATTCTAAGTTTTGAATCATAAGGATATCTTTATTAATAGAGACAGCTAACAAAATATATTTACGTGAGTTTCGATATTTAATGTAATGAAATAATACCTTGCAAATAATGAGTATCAAAACTTTTTCGAAACAAAATAACGTTCTTAGTTTTTGAATAATAAGGATAATTTTAGTTAATAGACGCAGCTAATCATAAGTGAAAGAATGTAATACTTCAACTAAGATTCAGCCAAGATAATATTGTAGTTAATTATGAAAAAATAAATCTCGATATAAATATTGCCCGATATTTTTTTGACTGACCTAATAAATGTCTTATTTGTTTGACTAATATCAATATTTATATTTGTTCTAAATTTAATTTGTCTAGTTGCAAATTCGTACTGAAGAATTTCCATCATATTTAGCGAATGTGAAAGAATAGTTTTAAGAAAATGTAGTTTTATTTACTTAAGTTCAAAATATCGTAATTTTTATTTTGTAATAATGAAAATTATCTCTATTTTGAATGTTTATAATTGTATAAATAAAACTAATTTCAAAGAAATTAAGAAAAAAACTGGAATCATCTACTCTCAAATTATTAAGAACATCATTGTTATTAACGTTATTGTAAATAAAAGTAAGAATTAGACTTGAGAACTGAAATTTTGATTTGTTTATAATTTAAATTTAAATAATTGTCTTCTGACATGAGCTCGGGCATATGATGTAATTTTCCTGCAATATTTTCAAATCATTGAACGAATCATAAACTAATATAATAAACAATTATATTTCTCACTTTTACAAACTTTAAAATCAATGCTTTTTTTTAAATAATATAAGCTAATCACTTGGTGTACAGCAATGATAAAAATTGATGAAAGATATCATGGGCAAATGACAATTTCATTATAAAAACAATTAATAACAATTTAAACAGGGTGGAGATTACTTATGTTTATTTAATGAAGACCAGGAGAATAATTCGCACTGTTCAAAGTTTCCTCTTCATCTTTATATGAATTAATGCTTTTTTTTTAATTGTCTGAGAGAATTATATATATATTACGGTTTTAAGTTTTAAATGAAGCATTTTTAACGAGGCACTTAGAGAAGTTTCACAGCACCTCACAAAAACTCCGAATAGTTCTGTTTTTATGGTGTCAAAAACTTTCAAAGAGAATTCCTTTATTTTTTTAAGAAAAAGTATTAACACTTAAAGTAACATGTGATAAAAATCATAAAAGAGATCGTTAGTGACACTGAATTTATATCTTTGTTTTATATCCTGTGGCAAACACTATAAAATCAACCTTCCGTGAACAAAATTGGAGGTCACGCATCATCTTTGTCAAATATGCACTAAACTTTCGCCCAAGTCAATTCAAATTAATATAGAAACACATTATAGTCACGTTCGCGTATTATCATTTAAGAAATAGATGGATGGATACGTATGAATGCATAAATTACATGTCATTTATGTCTGCCATTTTATTCCAACTTATGTTTGGAATAAAATATGCAAAATTTTCAAATCAATTTTGCTTAATGTCTGTTTTTTAAAGGAAATTATTTCAACTAAGAATTTCAATAAGTTTCATCTTTTAAGTTTATAAGTTTTATCCTTACTATTTACATTTTAAAGCAATAAACCATTATTAATTATTGTAAATATTTTGAACTGATATTTTAAATGTAATTGATATGCAATCTTTTATCTAAATATTTCAATAAAATCGCATTTTTAAGGAAATTAATTTTATTTTTAAATTAGATTTTTATATCCCGTTAGAGATAAATCGGAGACTGTAGCCAATTGCCCAATAGTGAATTTCGAGTGAGAAATTAACTAATAAATCCTTTAATAATAAATTCTAATGAATCCTTTTGATTAGTTTTTTCAAATAAGGTATAGAAAAATGTTTTGTTTATAAGATAAGAAATATGTGAGGATCTCCCAATGCATGCCATCAGTGCTATATTAACGTACGAAGATAATAGTATACATTATTTAACAAGTAAATGTGGTACATAAACCTTTAGTTAAATTGTAAACAATAATTCTTTTTTTAAGTCAGAAAGAATCTATATTTTTTTATTTAAAAAGGAAAGAAACATCTCTTTTACGATATTTATTATTAAAAGTTAAATTAATAATGAATGAAAGTATTATTTCATTTTGGCAGTAGACCGTTGCGCTCCAAGAGGAACATGTAGGTTAAGGCTCTACAAATTAGAGACCAACTTTCCCGATTGTGACAATCTGGTTAGCACTGCTTGTAGGCCACCTTCACTTCCCAGACAAGCTGGTACCCATCAAATTGAAAGTGTGTGGACTTCAAGTTGCCACTGGGTATCGAACCCCAGTTCTTCACAATTAAGTTAATTAACCGCATATTATTTGAGAAAAAGTAATCGATATTCACGCTTTTGTCAATTGCAATTATTTATATATTATGCAGTAAATTTAAAAAACTTATAGTTTAAATCAAAAATAAGAATTAGGGAAATTTATGTAAGCAATGCTTAAAAAATTGTTTTCATGTTAAGTATGTAAAAGTAAAAGCAATGCCATTTACTCAAAGTCAAATTTTATATTTATCATAAAAATCAAATTTATAACACAAAATATGAACTGATTTTTTCCTCTGTTCAAATCTAGGTTGATTCTGGTAAGAAAGACATTTGAATTCATAAAAATTTTAAAAAACTTTATTAGTGGCAAAAAAAAACCTACGTATTCAAAGGTAATCACAGATTCATATGTTTCAGAGAATTTTCGAATATTTTAGATCTTAAATGAATATTGTTAAAAATATGTAATTAAATAACACCAATATAATATTTCCCCGAATTTTATGCAATATAATTATCCCTTATTTCTATGCAATATCACCAATTAATTGTATTAGGTTTAATTTTTAATAGTTTCATGTTGAAATGCAGCTTAATTATCGTTTAATCAAGTCATCCGTGTATCTATTTATAAACGGAACTATCCCATCATTTGATTTGACAAGAATTTTAATACTGTGTGAAATTATTAGCATTATTTTATATTTCATTTTTATAATCATATCATCATATATTTGAGCAACTTTTAAGCCAAAAAATTCTACTAAGAGTTGATCAACGTGATTTTCTTTTCCTCTTTCGATATTGCTACTAAACGTACTTAAATCAGTTCTGAAGTATAATAGTTTTTGTGAATTATAATATAAAGAATATACTTATGTAAATATCATGTCAAATTACTACTTAAAAATCTTAAAGTAGTTAAGAACTGAATTGAATATGTGGTTTAATTAAACGTGATCCACATGCAAGACTTGCTGCGCATACATTAATTATCCTTAATTCTTCCTAATTGTAATAATAAACAATTGTAATTACCATTAATTCTTACTACTTTCTTTTTTTAAAAATTAATTTTCTCCCTTTTTGTTTTTTAACTCTATTTCTACAACAATTTTTCAATTATTATCCAACTTTAACTTTTATTAAAATTCCAAGTGCAATACATATTTTGCAGTTGCATATTTGCATTTTACATATTTTGCTGACAGTTGTTCTGATGAAAGTTTAATAAAACTAAAGACAGTAAGGTAGTCGTAATTTCGCAAAATAAAAAAATTAATAATAATTACTTTGCTGTTCCTAATTTTGAATAGTGTTAAATTGATCGTTACTCATAAGAGTCGCTGATTTCAATTACCGATATTAATTAGGGCACACTTTTGGAGGAAAAAAAATATAAATGAATCAATTTTTTAAAAATAAATATCATTTTACAGGCAGTTAGAATGTTATGTAGCATATTTGGAAAATGAATAGATGATAAGAAAAATAAAACAAAAGAAATAATAAAAAAAATGGGATCAGGCCTCATTTGCAGAAGCATTCTGGGGAAAGGACTGTTTCCAATAGCTTAGGGCAAGGGGGCTGTAATGTCTTTGCGAAACGAATAACCTTCCAATTCCACCAATCGTTGGTTGCCCTTTTCTATCTATTTTCGAGACCGTCAGACAGTTACCCCCAGAAGAAGAAAGGAAAGGAAAGTCCTAGGGGATTGTGTCCAAATTATTTTTTTTAACTAACATGACACTGATTTATTGGATAACAGTTCAGATCTGAATTGATGCTAAGATTTTTTTCTCTCTTCATCTATTCCTTTTTAAGTGTTATCTTTACTAAAGAACACTTTTCAAACTTTTTGAATTCTTGTGGAAATTTTTTACATGAATTTTTTTTCCGTAAGTCTATATTATTCGCATGTTTTCGAACTTTTATGCCTTTGTATAATGTAAACTAAGTAGTTTTAAAAATTTATAATTCATAAAAAAATCATTATGGTGTGTTTTTTTTTCCCTATTGGGTTTACAGTGTAAATTATTGGCAAGGAAAATTTAGTTATTCTTAGAAAACTTTGAAATTGCCATTTTTGTGCGTGATATGGAAGAATTTTATCAAAATAAAACAGTAGATCCAAAAAGATGAAATTTAAAAGTGTTTTAAATAAACCTGTTTATTATAATATGTTTCATTTCGTTAAGTATTCTAAGTTTTAAGTAGCAAAATTTCTCAATTTCTCTCTTTTCCAATTTTTTTCAATTCAAAAATATAAAACGTTAAAAATCTCAACTCTTGTTGTAATAGAAACGTCTTCTTTCAAAAAAAAAATTTTTTTTTTGAGGGGAATTTAATTTCATAGAACATTCAGACTTTACGAAAATGATTGAGAAAAATTTCAAATTAGGAAAGGAGATTTAATTAGATTATTCTCAAATTATTTTCACTTTCTGAAAGAACTGAGGCACTTTATTTCAATGCAAAATGTTTCTGTTCATATAATTTGGTAGTTGATTGAAGGATTAGGATATATTTCAATGTTGATAAACTTAAGCTTTCTAGTTTCTAAAAAGTTAATTAAAAACAAGTAAAATTATTTTACTTTAATTAAAGAACTAACCAAAGAGATTAGAGTTTAATTGAATCCTATGAATGAATTAATTTTAATTTAGAACGATACAGTGTTTGTTAGAGAAGCCGTAGTTTTTGAATGATAAATTATGATAATCAAGACATATTTTTGAATCTTAATTTAAAATATGATTATCATAAAATAATTTTAATTATTATGTACCTAACGATTTAATCATATTTAATAGAATATTGTTTTAAATCTAATGTAGAAAAAATTTGCATATTGAATTTTGGAAAATACAAATAACAGTGTTGAATTGAATGCTGGACTCTTCATTTTTAAAAATCATGCACTGAATTGTTACACAGTAAAAACAGAATAAATAAATAATAGTCGAATTTGAAAACCCTATGTATTCCTTACTAAATAATTTAATTGAAAAATATTATATTCACTATATCGTTAAATTAAAACATTGAGCTTCAATTTCGTTTTGCCATATTTTTTATGATAGAAAAGGTTTTATCTTTGAACAGTTTTCGAAGCGCTGTAATCATGAAATATTTTTAAAACTACTTATTTTAAATATTTTGCATACATTTGAACCTGATAATATTAAATGCATTTTGCTATTCTTACAATTATTTCTTTTTATTATTTTATAAATTGTATGCTATGTGCTAACCTTTCAATTTTAATATCATATTTTAGTAAGCTCCTACGAATGCCAAATGCATTTCGTAATTTTAAAAATGATGTTTTTATTATATTTTATGAAATATGCGTCAACGTGCAAAATATATTTTCATATGCCCTTATACATGAGAAACCTTTATCCTCTATATTCGAGATACATTTGATAACCCTTACATTTGTGTAATCCTTATCCTCTATATTTGAGATAGATCCCTAATATATTGATCTTTCTATATTTGAGAAACGCATATAAAAAATTAGTTCACTACTTTATCTGAACGTTATAATTTACCCAGTAATTGACAAGAAATGAAAATAATTTCTACTTTTTTCATCTACTCATTTATTATAACAATTTTTATTACTATTATATAACTGCATTAATTATAATTAATAATATAAGAGATTTTAAAAACCCACACACGGTCAAAAAATATTCCTAAATGCTGCTATTAATTTTAAGATTTCTGTAAACTTATTACAATTATCAAATTTTACTCTATTATTTAATTTCCAATCTATTATTTTCTTGCATTTTCATAAATTATGCTATATGTATTTATATTTTTTAAATGTTAAGCAGTTGCTCCTTTTTTTCAGTTTTTAATATTATTTTACCATACAATTATTTATCCATAGTTACCCATACAATTAGTTATCCAATTAGTTTACCATACAATTAATCCAGTTATAAATAAATCAGTAAATAATTTTACACAGTAAAAGCACTTAATTTACGATGTAACTGTCCTATCATCCTGCAAAGTTAAGATATTTGTAGCACGTTGAACCAGAGTATCTTTCAAGCTAGCTGCAATACCAAGTTAAATCATATTCTTTAACCAATGGTGTTTTCAGTTCAATGTTTTACTTGATATTATCACTAAACCATTCAATATGGATTTAAATTTTGTACCACGTTGAACCAAATTTGTTGCAATTCAGTGAAAAATTAAATTATATATTTTTTTAACAATGTTAAACCGTATCTTATCACTAAACCATCCTACATAGTTAGATATTTTGCACCACGTTGATACAAAATATGGTTTGAATTTGCTGCAATACTTACCCAACTTAAATCATACTTTTTAACCAATAGTTTTTTCACCCCAATGTTTAATCATATCCTATCACTAAAATATTCAATATAGTTCGAAATTTTGTACTACGTTAAACTAAAGTATCTCTCCGATTTGTTGTAATATTGTGCCAAGTTAAACATAATTTTTCCCATTGCTGCTTTCAATCATAATTCTAAAACATCATTTATCACTACATAGGAAAAAATATTGTACTACGTTGATAAAAAATATCGCTCGCATTTGGTGCAAAATAGTACCAAGTAAAAACCACATTTTTTAAACATCATACCCTATACTATCACTAAACCATCCTACATAGTTTGAAATTTTATACCAAGTTTAACCAAAATACGCTGAAATTTGAGACACAAAAGTGCTAAGTCAAACCATATTACATTGCAAATTACTCCTTTATGAACCACTAAAGTATGATATTATTAAAAAATAATTTGATTTAAAAAAGGAAGAGGGGTTTATTTTAACACTGTATCAAAGTCGCAAAAAATATGCAGAATAGTGTGGTTCAAAGCAGCGGTATTTATTGCTTAAAGTTCAACCGATTTCTTTGAGATTGTACTTTGTTTTTATTTATTTTCCCGTTTTTTTTTAACTTTTTTCTTTCATTATCCTTATAAATTACGTGCAATTATTTCCTATCATTAAAATTTGAAAAATACATATAATATTTNTATATATATATATATATTTATAGTTATTTTAAAACGATATGGCTTTATTATAAATCTAGAATATTACTCATTGCGACAATTAGTGAAAATACCATCCAATTTTGCATTTCTAATGTATTCGATACAAAGGAACATAAAAACATCATAAGATAAATCAAGCAAAGCAAACGGAACTAAACGTTCTCGTTTCTGGGATAAATGGAGATGAAAATATTTGTGCGGTCAGCTAATTTTTCAGGCGACCCCTATTTCTTTTCTCTCGCAGGGATTCATATAAAACGGGCAAGAGAGAGAAAGTAGGATTTGGTAGATATATTGATTTCCCGAAGAATTCAGCGTCCGTGAAATAAGTGTGTGCCCATAGAGAAAGGGTGGATATGGGGAAGGTATTACGACCACAATAGACTATTTCGCAATCCCCTATGAGCAAAAACCCCTATCATGCAATGCCCCAATCGTCTCTAAACTCATCTTCTAGTGTTCTAGGATCTTGAAACCCAGATTACATCCAAAATTATTTTCGCACCTGCTCCTCTTTCTTTTTAAACATTTGTCTCGGCAATTCTTTTCCTTTTCTTTCAAATATATATATATATTTTTCACCAACTTCAAACAACTCTTTTTTTTTCGGAGCTACATTTTCTTTGATTTGGCTTTTAAACGAAATTTTACTTCTTCAAATCTAGACCCATTCTTAAAGCAAGTTTTTTTTTCAAAGGTTGTTAAATTATTTTTATGGAATTTTATTTCTGAGAGTGCCGTGAATTAATTTCCTTTACTCGTCTTGCCTTCCTTTGCTAATAAATGTGTATTTTTGTTGTTTCCTTTATTTTAAGGCTTTGGATGATCTTAAAATAAATAAATTCCTTGATGATATAAAAAAAATTTTTTGTGATGAAATGTCGAAATTATTAAACAATTAACATACGACTACCATGTTGTAATAAATGAATGCTATTTTATCGTAAAAAAAATTCTAAGTAGAATGAGTGAAATTCTAAATTAATGACTTAATAAAATTTAATTTTAAGCTTTATAGATTACATTACACATGTAAAAAGAAATTTTCCCGCTAATTGAGGTTAATTTATTTCTTAAATTCTTTGCTCATTGTTATTTAGATTCAATTGTAATTTAGAAAGAAAAATTTACATCTTGCGAAATACCTTCAATTCATGAAACATAAATATTATTAGCTATATCAGTCATACTGCAGGAATCTAAGGCAGACTTAATGCAGGCAACTATTTGCATCTATAGAATATTATATCTATGATGTAACATCGCCTCTTTGGAATATTATGTAACATCGGTGTATGACGTAACCTCACGATGTTACATCTATATGTTATATTAATCCTCCCTATGAAATCGCTATTTATGGTACATACTGATCTCTAATATTTAGTAATATTAAACAAATTGTTTAATCATAAATTGTTTTAAATGGCTTTACATCTTATAGTAAATATAATAATTTTTAAAGAGAGAGTTTCAAATTTGGTGAAACCTAGTTAATTCACAAGTTTTATTAGCCTCACACAATTGGAACTTTCTGTACGTGACGTCATGAGTCGTTGTCGAATCAAAGATAGATATGTAATAAATGTAGCACAACAAATATTTTATAAAAGTGAAATGTTTTTATCCTTATCATTATTGATATTTACGTTACGATATCATAAACGATTTACTCCAAATAAATATTATTATTGATATTTCATTTAAATATTTTTTTTATAAATAATATACAGATTACTATAATTTTTTATAAATAATATACATATAAATAATTTACATACCTGGAAATTGTGTCACCAATATTGCCAGAAGTGTGTTATAAATAGGAAACTTACCTTACAGTAAAATAGCGTATGTCTAAAACTTACCTAAGAGTGTCTATAAAAATTCTCTTTTTGTGAGAGGTCAAGGTCTGATGGCAACAAAGCATTTAAAAATACAAATATATTTTCATAAATTTTCTGTAATATGATACATTACTCGAGATAAATTTAAATGTGATTATAAATGTAGAAGATTTTGCACTTGAAGTAGATCTTTCCTGTGTATAAAAGCAAAAATTATGCATGGAAAAATATTTAAGTTAATCCAGATTAATTTAGGTTATTTAAGTCCACTGCCCATAGATTCCAAAGGGACTTAAAAATGCAATAAGAAATGTAATAAACTTAGTATGACTCTTCTAAATTAACTTGCTTCGGAAACCGATTGATGTACGACTCACTTTATATATCTTTGAATACAAAAATGTGTTTTTGAAAATACATAATGGCGCATTTATATTCATATATAAATGTACCTTGTTAGCGTATAATTTGAGCAGAAATCATAACACAAGTATACTTTAAATTTCAATACGTATTTGCTGTAATCATATTTACCAGAATTCCTTAAGTAATTTAATTTTGCTGTTAAAAGTTCCGGATCAAAGTGTTGTATTAAGTATCGGCACTTCGGGTGCATCATTTGTAAAATCCATTTTGCCATTAAATCCATTTTTATGTGTAAAATATAAAACCGTACAGTATTATTTATTTAATTAGAGTGATTTAGGGATTTCCCTGCAATTATTACTGCAAAAATTACAATATATTAGATTTTTAATTCCGTGACATGTTCTGGTAAAAATGGTTTCTACGGTAAAAAGTCATTTGATCCAGAAAGTTTTGCCGTGTTTCTATTTGTAAGTAACATATTTCCCATAGAACAATGTTTAACTTTTATTTAATTTTATATATATATATATTAAACCTTTGCTAATTTCTTTTTCATGTTATGCTTTATAACGGTTGAGCACAATATTTTGAATACAAAGCTCATATATTTCTTTATGACACAGTTTGAAATTAGCTTTTCCATTGTTCTGAATTAAATAATAAAATTTGGTCAAATTTGAATCTGAAAAATTTCTGCATATTGTAACATTATCGATAATTATCATGCTTTTTTTTTCATTATAACTTGAAATTTTTAATTGCAATTGATTGTTTAAAGTGACAATTCATCTTTACAAATGCAACTCCTTATTATATCCTCTGATAAAAAAAATTGCTGAATTTAAATGAATATAAAATTTTTATTTCAGTATTACGTATTAGCACTTAAGCAAAATATTGTTTTTATTTTTAAGAGAAAAGAAATGTGTCTCGATACGCGTTTTTTATCTTTACTCTAGACATTTTTACTGTCAGTGAATATTTCTGATACATTTTCTACTGTTACCAGAAGATTCGTTTTCCTTTCTTCTCTTTTTCACAAAAGAGATACATTTAGGTTTGGGTCACGTTCATTGATGGCATTGCCTAGTGATATATCTACCTGTACCCGAGACTTGAAAAGTGCGATTCGAGCTTTACTCTAGCAATAGAACTGACGCGTGAATTTTATAAAAGAAAATATAATGCTCATTGCGTCTCAATATTTATGTAGCTTTATTTTTCTCGTTAGGGGAAAAAATAGTAAATTTTACTCGTAAGATTGGCATGATGATCAATATTATAGTTTCAAAATTATTTGCAACACATAAATAATTGATTGATATGTCTGATTTAATAATTGTTTAAATTAAGGAAAATTCTTTTACTTTAATTTATAATTAGGGTACTATTATTACAAAGCTTCCTTTTTAATAAAATAATATTATAATTTTGAATGAATTAAAAGGCTAAGATGACAAAGGCCCGTAATATTATTTAAAATAAAATAATAATAAAATACAGTAAAAAAATATTTTTTAATCATATTCTATCATTGTATAATTTTCTGAAGTTATCTAAGTTGAAAGTTATTTTATTCTTATTAAGATTGGAAAAATTAAAAAAAAAAAAAGCAAACTCGGAGGAACACACTGTACGAAATTACGATAATTAAATAGTACCGGCGCTCAGGAGGCCAGTACTTTTAAACGAATCAATTTTACCGGAATATACCATGGGAAAAAATCTGATATGCCGTAATTTTTACAGTAATAATTACAATAAAATCAATTAACCACTCTAATTAAATAAATATTACAGTAAAATTTGCAATATACTATTTTATGGTAAAAATTTTTATAGTGCAGAATTGAATACGGATTCACATTTCTTTATCTTTCAACTTCGATTTATATTTAATCCTCTTATATTCTTGTTGATAAAAATGACAACTGAACTATTTGAATATATTAAAATAATCTTGATAAGAAAAGCTTTTTAATAAAAATATATTTGATGAGATTCTGTTGTGCTATTTTTTAAAGTTAATAAAGTTGAATGTCATATTATTCTCGTATTTTGCATTTAACTAATTACAAGAGTTTTTATGATTTGCTGTTATATTTTATTTCAATAATTATAGCCTTATCTTCTTAATTCTATATTATTTTCTTAATTATTTCAAGTTTTCTATGACATATTTTAATTCTTATTCAAAAAAGTGAAATTCCATTCACAAATTTATTAAAACGCATTCACTTTACTTATTAATATAAAACTTTCTTGAAGAAGAAATGAAACTGTCCATTTGAATTGATATGATTGACAATTTTTAATTCTGTCATAACAAACTACCTTATCATAAATACAAAATTCTTTAAATGTTAAGATAATTTTAGTTTATACATACTATTTTACTTGTCTTTCCATTTTAAAACTAACATTGTTTTAAGCCTGTATTTAAAACAAACAAAGCATTGTTGTAATCTTTCGATAAATTGGAATAGATTCTTAATGATCTTCTATATTATGTTAAAATATGAAAGATTGTTAAGTGTCAATAGGCAAAAATAAAAAGTTCTTTGTTACAACAAATGTAAATATCGATTATAAACTCTTGTTTTCGTCTATAAAAAATTGATAATGTTTACGAATTAATATAGCTTTAAGATATTTCATTTTCCTTTCAATTTTTTTCATTTCCCCTTAACATGTCATACTTGTAACTACTATAGTGACTTTTTGAAATAAACACTTGTAATAATAGCAAAATAATAAAAGAATAGCTCTTATAAATCAACATGAAGTGATACCCTATTATTCTAATAGCAATTTGTTATCATATTAATTTTCAATCATTACTTTTTAAAGATTTCATTACTACCTTTAAATACGATTTTTTTGAATAATAAAAAAATGAAATAATTTTATATTATAAAATAATTTCAAATAAAAAAATTATAATACATACTGTATTAATAAATGGTGTAAAAAACCTATTATAAAATAATAAATAACCTCTATATATATATATATATATATTGTTATGTCATTATTTTATTAATAGAAAATTAGTGCTGAAAGAATAGAATGATTAAAATAAAGCGTGATGAATATTTCTAAAATAAGTGTTTCACTTGCATTTCGTTGTATCACGCTTGTCATATGAGGTCATTGAGCAGCTTATTATAAAATCTGTTTTACATAAATCTAAAACCATATTTTTACAACATTGTGTCAGAAATATAATTAATTTAATTGAAACTTAATTAATTTATATTATTTTTCTTGTATTATAACTATCTGGTAAGGTAAAACATTTTTTACAGTTTAGTTATAAATGCTGGTCATATTTGAAATATAGTAATATTATCATAATCTACTCCATATTACAATATCTTTAATTTAATATTATTATTTATGTAATTGAGTATCTTCTTCAAACATGAATAGCTGCGTTTCAAAATTTTATTCAGCATTCGACTTTTTCAGAGGAAAACGTTTTTATCATGCTTTTCTTAAGAAAGCACCATTTACTAGCTGAGATGATACAATTTAATTTTCAACTTAGAGCTGAAGATACTCCAATTAAATTAACTCTCCCAGCAAATGAAGAACTCAACTAAGTTCTTACATAAAACCTTAAAAAGTCCATTTCTATTGGGTAATTGGGGGAGGGCGGGTATTCACTCTAGGATTTGATGGCCAGTAAATAGTCGTTTTCTTCCCACCCTGCTGCGAAGGTATTTGATACATGAAGAATAGCTGTTGAAGAAAGTCATAAAATGATTTTACTGCTTCTTTGAAAGGCTATAAAACAAGCGAGAGGCTATCAAAACCCGATTTGATGCCTGTTTATTTTCACTTTCTAAACAGAATATCGTGCTCTAGGGTTTCCTTGTTTTGAATTGTATGAGATTTGTTTATCGTGCGAGAATGAGATTTGTTAGTATGTAATTCAATTTCGAATAGTCTGATAGTTTTCCGTGATTTATTTTTATCACGTCTCCAAATATATAAAAGAGTTTATTCCTTGCGTTTGATTCGTTTTGGACAGAATATTTTTTAGACAGAAATTTAAAGATAAAGAAATTAATTATATTAATTTTGGAATATTTTCCAGCTTATAGAATTAAAAATACCTTTTTTTATGCTTTTTAGACCATATCATAGTTTTATAAAATTTGATTATTCATTTATGTTTTATTTAAAGAAAATATTTTTGTTTCTCGTGTCATGTTTAATTGAATTATAAAAGCCGTTTATTAGTATTAAAATTGTTGATTGACTGTTAATAAAAGACCAATTTATTATATTTAAAAAAATATAATATATTAACAAAAATGTGAAAGGCATAAATAATTTTACGTTTTTCTAAAAATAAATCTCATTTTTTAAAATTGTTTAGTTTAATTTACTTGGAAATTGCCTGAAATATTAAGGATGTGAGAGACAGAGTTGGCTGGAATAAATAAAAGTAATGTTTCTGTGTGCTTGGAAATTTAATACTTTATAATTTCTATTGATTTGTCTTTCAATGTTTGAAAATAAAGAGAGAGAAATAATAAAGGAGAGCGTCTCAGCGATAATTATTTTAGTTATTTTTATTTCTTTTTTTAAAAAAAATGAGATAAGTGAATATGATCAATTGTATTTTTCTCATTTAACGAAGTTATTTTGCTGATGAAACATAATTTTCCCTCCCTTCAACAGCTGTGCTAAAAGCACCCTATAATGACGCGATTGTAGTTTAAAAGAAGAGAATGATTTTTTTCAAAATGTCATTAAAAATTTCAGAACATTTACTAATGTTGTCATACGTTTGTTTATTTATTTTTTTTAAAAAAAGGGGGGAAAAAGAGAAGAACGAAAATTGAACTTACACCAACCTGCTATGGCCATCCATGGGTAGAAAGCATTGGCAGGTGCTTGAGCCATAGGAGGTGTGCTTTGGCAGCAGGTAGACCAAGCGTCTGTGACTCTAGGGGCTGCAGAATTATCGGTAGGAAAGGGTCGCATCGAATCTCCACTCATACTCGAGGGTCGCAGACCTGTGACTGAACCTGAGGGCCATGAGGCCATCTCCTTTACGGCCTGGTTGAAGCCATTCTGATCTTTAGCCAGGCATTCAGGCTTGAAGATCGTAGAGCCACCCTCACTTACAGAGTTCGAGTAGAGTTTACAAGCCGCTGCAGCTGCCGCAGTCGCCGCCGCTGCCGTCGAAGCCACCGAGGCATTACCGTTGTTGGTGGCGTCGACCGCCGCGTAGCTGGCCGCAGAGTTATCATGCGCGGCGGGGTTGGAGCGGGCTGAGCTGGGCTGCGGTGGGTAGGGCGGCACCAAAAGTCCCTGTGGGAAACGGTATGATTGCTCGGCTGCCGACTGTCCATTGTAAAAGCCGCTCTGTTCAAAGTAAGAGTTCATCATGCAAGGAGATGCTGATCCAACTCCTTACTAACCTCTCTCTTCTGCATCAGAGTTCGGAATTTGGGTATTTTTTAACTCGTGTGAACGGTGAGCCGAATTCAATTTGGTAAGCTCGGCTGCCATGGATACCCATTCGGGAAGGGTGGTTCTGGGGAGGCTGAGTCCGACCAATCAGAAATCGTATCCTCTCTATGTATCCTGCCGCGGAAGGAGCATGGGGTGCTCACTGACAGCCGCTTGAGAGTCGATCCTGACTTCCTTGTCAGTCTTCTCTTCATCCTCACATACCAAAAGCGAAACTTTCTCCTGCAATAAGACTCCTTTTTTATACACTTCTAAGTGAATGTTATTGTTATGAGAAAAGATAATAGGCCGCACTTACTTCATCAAGATTTATTGAACGGTAAAATATGTTAACGTGATAACATTATCATTTCTGATAACTTTATTAACTAAAATATATTTTTAAATAGCGTAATACGTTAAATATACAACTATGTTATGATAATAGAGAATTTATTCATTCTGAAAGTAATAACATAAATACTATTAAAATGTCAAAAATTTATACATATCATTATTTTTATTTCAAATTTTCACTGAAGAGACAATTACTGCGAATCACTTTAAATTTTTTGATATGTTATTGTGATTATTTTAAATTTTACATAAACTTGTGAAATGTTAGACAGTCAAATGGTTTTAATTGAATTCATAGTAAAGTTTAATCACCAAAGACATATTATAAGCAATAAAAAAGATTAAAAACTCATTTTTGTTATTGAACATTGACCTACACATTAAGTTTGTGATTTTAATTAACTCGTTTCTAATTTTTTTACATGAATATTCATTTCATTGAGGCTTATTAATGCAATAAAAGCTTATATCACAGTACCCCAAATGTGTGTTTTGAATGCATTTACTTACGTTTGATTGTGAACTTAATCAAAGTAAAAAAGAAAAACAAAATAAGAATCGGAGATTTGAAAGAAAAAAAAAAGCTTCATACGCATGAATTTCAAATATTCCTCAACTATATACGGAATATTTTATCATAATTCTATTTTTTCTTACGTTTCCGTCGGGATATGATGAGCGGAGCGATAGAAAGTTTTATATATATATATATATANTATATATATATATATATATATATAAAGAATATTTTCGGTACATTTAAAATTGTGGTGAGATTTTAAGTAAAGGAAATTCGATATCCTTATAATAAAAAAAAATCTATATTTCTTTCTTATATTTAGTCAATAATTTTGAAATAACAATAAAGGAATATTAAGCATTTCCATAATTGTTTATTTCTTGAGCAATTCATTGATTTTAACAACTGCTTTGTTAGTCGCAAATGCCAAATTTTAATTTTACTGATAATCTTTTTAAAAATTTTAAATATTTAATTGTATCTGCCAGCTTACATACCACATCTACATAAAACACTGCTGAACATTTTTAGCATATTAGGAAGTCAAGCTTTATTAATTCAGTTCATTTTTATTTATTAATCAAAGAAATATTATATTTTATCATAGTGGTACTGGCATTCTTTCTTTTTTATCTCCATTAAATAAATAAAAAATACTGCCCTTTTTAATGTCTTTACCAACGATGTGGAGTCGGGAGTTATAATATTCGACTCCCATTTTGACCCAGAATTTTTTTAAGAGCTCAATTTGAACTCCGACTCCAATTCATGCTCAAATAAAATTTCCTATTAATAGCTCAATTCCGACTCCAATCAGAACAAAATTAAAATTTCCAATGAGAAGTTAAATTCCAAATACGACTTACACTTATACTCAAATAAAATTCTAATTATTAGCTCAATTCCGACTCCAATCTGTACAAAATTAAAATTTCCAATGAGAAGTTAAATTCCAAATACGACTTACACTTATACTCAAATAAAATTTCCTATTAATAGCTCAATTCCGACTCCAATCTGTACAAAATTAAAATTTCCAATGAGAAGTTAAATTCCAAATACGACTTACACTTATACTCAAATAAAATTTCTTATGGATTTCAGGAAATATAATAGATTACTGCTAAATAAATGCTAATTTCAAATTACATGTTTCTACATTCTAACTACTTTTAAAGTAAAGCGTATTTCATTAAAAATAAAAAATACATTACACACAGTTGGAGAAATAATTTGCAAAAAACATAATTGTTCAAAATAATGAAATTGTACGAATCCGTTCAAAGGAAAGAGAAATATCAATATCGTATGACAAAGAAATAGCATAAGGAATATTCATGAACTAAGAAACTTTTAAAAATGATACATTACACGCGATCGCATATTTTTTTTAATTAACTTAGCTAAATAAATTTGATTTCGAAATTTCTGAACTAAAAGGTAACTTATTAATATTGAATTTTTAGAAGTTTCAATAATTTCCTATGTTCATTTTCAATAATTCAGTTAAACATAAGTTTAAACAGTATAAAATTTGATTAATTAAGTTTGTGATAAGTTTTAATTTAATCGATTCTCATGATATTCTTAATCCAGAAATATTTTTGTTTACGCAATAATGAATATTTATATAAATAATTTTCACTCAATTAAAAAAAAAGATTATTAGTATTTCTAACCTACCAGGCAGAATTTTTAATTTTTCCGACTCCTCAACTTTGTTTTTTACGGTATTTACCTTCAATTTACAATCAATTATTTAAAAACATAAGACGTAACATATTGAAAAATATTTAGTAAAGCATTGAGTCACTTAAAGCATGAAAGATACTTAAATAGAGCTATTCTTTTAAATTAAACAAGCAACTGGAACTGGTTCATTAGTTAATTTATCATTGGAAACTTCTTATTTTTGAAGCATCAAATGAAGACCTGTGTTCACGTAATTAAACGGAATTAGCATACGGACTAACATAATTAAAAAGCATTTACATCCAGATTCACAAACAGAGTTGAAATAAGTTTTTAGAAATTGAAACAATATAGAATATTATTTTCAAAACTCTCTGCATTAAAAAAAAAAGAAAAATTTCTTTGAAAAAGGAAAAAAAATATGATGCATTGGTATTTAGCTTCCAGCAAAATATTTTCTGTAAAATATGTACAATTTTTTCCTAATTGGTCACCACTTTTTTATCGCATCAAGATTTCTTTTTGTGGCTTTAAAAGCATTGAATAAAACTATTTTTTTTTTAATCTTTATAATTAACACCATTAGAATCACGTATAAAAGTTGAAAAATATAAATTTTAACACACGTTTTAATAAGGCAAATATATTCTTACGATACCATAACAAATATTCAAATAGTATCTATATACGAATAAGGAATAGTATATTAATGCTATATTTTGATGGACAAAAAACTCTTAATGCTTTAAGACAGATAGTGCTATCCGTTTTTCTACGTTAAAATCGACCTGTACGTAAAAGGGGACGAGTCATCAGTAAATATGCTATATAGTGAAACAGTTTTTTTTTTCCTTTTTTTTTAAAATCCATTTGACAATACGGTTCTGCCTCTGTGCTAGTCATTTGAATTAAGATAAATGCCTAGTCATCCGATATTGCTTTTTAAGCTTAAATAGCAGTTATAACTTTCTAAAATTTTAATAAATGATTTAATCAAGTAAAGAATTTAAATAAATTTCCCTGCTTAATTTTCCACAAATATTTAACTATATATAAGTCATCATAATTATTATAAAAAAATTACTAAAAATAATTATTAATTTCACTAGAACATAAAAAAAACAACGTTAAATTTTGAGTCATGTACTTCACCTAATAAAAATTCCATTTTTTCTGAAAAATATATAGTGTGCGTTTTATTTTTTGACTAATGTATTGAAATCTGTATCAATGATAAAAAAATATCTATACTGGCTAGAAATATGTCACCTAGTTAAATTAAAAATTTAAGAAAAGAAAAAATATTTTGTTAAAATATGTATTGAAAATTAATATTTATTTTAACATTGCATATTATACACAACATAAAAGCCGAATAAAAGACCAAAAGAAAAAAAAAGAAGAAGAAGAAAGAAAAAAAGAAAGCTCTCACTAAATCAAAGAAATTCTTTTAGATTAGTAGATATCAAATTTTCTTTACTCTGCTTTGATGAGACATTTTTGAAACCTGCACACAATTAATGACTCAGAATACTTAATTTTTTTTTGAAATAATAACCTTTATTTATTTAATAACGATTGTCAAGAAATTCGATGTTACGAAATATATTTTTTTCAATGACTTTACGAAAAATACTCAACAAAAATGCTAAAACCAATATGAATATTTTATTATGATACAATTATAAGTAATAATTTCTATGTTTTTATGTACTTCGAAAAATAAAGAATGCAGTTACAATGTATCGTTGTTTTTAATCAGTTTCAAGCTGGAACTTTTAGAACAAGAATTTTTTTAAATTTTGAAACACTTTATTTGATATATACTTCAGAATTAATAAATTATTTTTTTAACCATTACTGCATCTGCAATCATGAGTAATACAAGATGTTCAAAATTAAAAATATGTTTATTAAATTTCAAATCTTTTCGACTTGAATTCTTGAATTTAAATTTTAATAAGGGTATTAATTTAATAAGATAAATTCACAACAACAAATTTAATTATTCATTTTCTATGGTTTATTATGCCTTGTAATTGCTTGATAACAAGCTTTTCAAGTTTAATTTGATTAGTACGCTGAAAAAAAAATTATGGTCAAAACTACCAGAATATGGTGTTTCTGGCTTTATTGGAACACAAAAAAGCCACGATAGTTTTTACACAAGCGTTTTGGTAATGAAATAGGTGAAATTATGAATAAGAATTTGGTTTTATAATATGCCTTAAAATTTGGTAGATGTGGTAAAATTCGGTACAAATGTGGTAACATTTGACATTATTCCTTAGAGCATGGCATGAAATCTATTTATTTGATTAAATTACTTTTCAGTTTTGTATTTTTTATTGAATGTGTGGTAATAAGAACAATAATTTTAAAAACCAAAATTTCCGATAAATCGCTGCCATATGAACGGAAAAATTGCTAAATAAATAGTTTAACCATTTTTATTTTATTTTATTCATTTTTTTAAATAAAAAAACTAGAACTATGGTAATTTTTTAAGAATGTTATTACCATAATAATATTATTAAATGTTATTGCCATATTATATTTAAATGTTATTACCATACAGTATCGTAAACTTCATAGAATATTTTTTTCTCAGTGCTTATGTGTTACGCTTCACAGTGTATTTTTTTTCTCAGTGAATATTTTTTTCTTAATTTCATTTAATAGTATTTTATTTTATTCATGACAAAAGAAAAATAACATTTGTTGATTGTGAAATTGTCTGATTCTTCCAATATGTAGTTTCAGATTCAAATTATTTATTTAAAGGTTTTCTAAAGACTTTTCTTTCTTTTTTTTTGCCCCGTTTCTTCTCCTCTCCTTTCATATCATTGCAATGTAGAAAAGATAAATACTATCACGAAGCTTCAGCAAGTCATCTGCACCGAATTACTTCTCACCGTTTTTCGTCTTTCTCCGCCAAGTTTTATCGTGGTTGGAAAGTAGTTCGCTGTCAAATTGCCTTCTGTCAGAAAAAAAAGGTAGACAATCCTTTCTTAACTAACAATTCTTTCTACAGAAGTTGAAAGAACACAGTAGTCGCTTAAAAAACCATTACATTGTCGCGATTGTTATTCAAAACGGGATGAAGTGAGTATGTTGGTCTAAAGGGGCCGTCTACATATTATAAAAAATAAAATCATGCTCCCTCATCAATTCATAGCAGTAAAAGTAAGTATTATAAATCCTAATTTTCAAGATTTATGCAAGAGGGAATTAATAAAATTGAATGTCGGGGAATAAAATTGAATGAGCCCCCCCCCCGTAATAAAAATAGAAGTATTTTAAGAATGATCTAAATATCAAGAGCTTTTTTATATTTTTTAGACAATCATGTCATATTTATTTATTTTTTAAACATATTTTATAAAATAAAAAAAGTATAATAATTAAGTTTGAAACTTTTTAGTATTTTCGAGAAATGAATTCATGCAGTTTTTTAAGGGTATATCATTAAGTAATTTTTATAAATGAACAATTAGAAAAATAGCAAAAAAAGTACAATTTTAGTTTATATGTAATAAACCATATTGATCACTAATGATAAATTTTACTTTTTATTATCTTAACGAGTGTGGTCTTGCAGAGGATGCATGGCGAAATTACCGTACTATGTGGAAAATGACATTTTTGATGTGTGTATATGAATATTCATGTTCCGGTAGTAAAAACAAAAATATACTGTATTTAAACCATTTATTTGATATTTTTTCCCTTCATATGGTAATGTTTTACTGAAAATATTGGTTTTCAAAAATATTGTCCTTATTATCTCACATTTATCTAAAATACAAAATTGAAAAGTAAAGTTAACCGAGTAAATGGTTTTTATGATATTATGATAAAATTAACATATTTAACCACATTTTTCAAATTTTATCAAATATTATAAAACCATATTTTATTGTTAATTTCACTAAAATCATTACCAAAGCGCATCGGTGAAAAATTAATGATCTTTTTGGCGTTCTCATAGAGCTAGAAACACGATTTTTCTCAGCGTAATAATCTAACGTTATGACCGAAGTGTTATTTATATGTAAAAACAAAATTATGCAATAAATAATAAAGAAAGTAAGTTAAAAAAAGAAATAACTGACACTTTTGATAACAAAATATTTTTATAGAAATTGTAAACCAAATAATTTAAACAATAAAAAGAAATGAAAAAAATTGCTATTTTGTGGGAAATAGTGAAAAGTAAAGTAAATACCTAAATAACCTATACTAAAATTGCCTAAATTCTAATAAAATATGTTAAATAAAAATAATTATTTTCAACCGAACAGTTTTCTAAAATCAAGAAGAAAATACTATATTAACGTATCCTTTGTAAACCAAATGCAGATTCATTGTTTTTATTATTATTTTCCTTAAAAATTAAAAGAACAAATTTTCAAAATATCTTGTGTGAACTTAGTACTATATTAAATAGCGATAAAGCAATGTGGAAATAGCTCAAATGATGGCCCAAACGATTTATGATGCTATCGGTACTGAAATAAAATACTTTTTGTACTATTTTTACGTTGTTTAAATTTAATTCAAATTAGTTTTCCAAATATTTGCAGAAAACTTCTTTATAAATAAATAAGTGATTTAATTTTTTTTTTTTTATACTCACAAAGTATTTAGTTCTAATATATTTATATTTGTATATTATATAGCAAAAATAAAACAAATAATTGATAATAAATGAGAGGAATAGTTCTTGCGAGCTCTCTCACTTTGAAATTACTTAAAATAAATTTATTCACAATTTAAAAAATATAAACACATATGCAATTTTAAAATAATTTAAAAATTACTTCTAACCTAGCATTAAATAAAAAAAAAATACATGTTCCTCACCATAATCCAGAATTGATATTCCTGCTTTCATTCACTAATAACACTTAAAAATTGACGATAACTGCTTTGTTTATCAAATTTTTAATACACTGTAAAAAAATTCTGGGTCAAATTACTGTATAAAATACCCTCACTATCAACCGCAAAATCCATTTTACAACAAAATATTATACCGTTATTTTTACAGTAATATTTGTTTAATTTCAGCGATTTAGAGATTTTATGGTAATTATTGCTGTAAAAACAGTGGTGTGTTAGATTTTTTCTCCCGTTCTTAAATGTTGGTTATTTTTACCGTAATTTGATCCGAATTTATTTACAGTGTAGTATTCTTGTTTTTCGTAATATTTTAAATGAAGATTTTCATTTTGATAAACAATTAGAGTAGTATGGATTTTAAAAAGCAAAGCAGGAAACAAATAGACAAATTTAAACAAAACGTAATTTTTAATTTTCCTATTTTTTTTTTAAATTCAAAATTAGTGGGACCTGCAAACATTTAACAGCTTATCAAATTATAATCACTTTTAATAAAACACTAAACTAAATTTGTTATCTTCCCCCCATGACGTGATCAACCCCTCTTTTTTTCCCACATGATCCTTGAACAATAAAAAGCTATCCCTTCTGTCAGCCATCTTTACGGTATGCTTCTCGAAAACCATATCAATTTAAAAACTCTTTCATTGCTGTCAACGAAAAACGTCACATAGTTAGGCAGAAAGTTCATATCAATAAGCATTAAACCTTCATAACCCTCTGCTTCGTCAATTAAAAGCAGCTTGAAACGGCGGGATAGTGGTTGTTAAAGGAAAGCATTTGTGATCTCGTATAGTAAACGTAATGAATAAGCTTTCTCAGCAAATGTTATCTTTCTAAATGTGGCTGATGAGATGCTGTGTTTATTTTTACCTGCGTTTAATGGAAGTAATAATGCGAGATATAAATCACAGGAAAAGGTGTTTCACTGAGGATTGTTTTATCTATTTTGATTTTATATTTTTTTTTTACTTACTACTTTTATTATTTTTTGTTCAAATGAATATATAAAAGTTGAATTTTACTCATTTAGAATTTTTAAGATGATTTTTATAATTTTACCATTCATTTTCGTGAATAGTTAACGAGTATTAAAAAAATACATGTAAATCAATTATTTTTTAATGGTGAGCAAAGTATTTTTTTCTTCTATTTTTGACTCTAGTGCACTCTGTTTAATAAACTCTATTCGTGTAAAGGATTTTAGTGTAATTACATCTACCTCCGTATCCTTACAATTTTGAACCTAACTCAAAAGACGAGGTCGATCCTCGTTAAACATTTTTTTTACGAATAAGTAGACGAGAAAAAAAAATTAAGATACTGTATGGTAATGACAATTCTGGCAAACAAAAACTATAAATCTGACGATAAAAACCAAAATATACGGAATTTAAACTATTCATTTGGTAATATTTTTCGTTCATAAGATTACAGTTTACCGGAATTTCTGGTTTTTGCAGTTATAGTTCTTATTGCAAACTATTGCTCTCATTGTTGTTATTTAACTGATTAAATGTTTTTCATGCCATGTTTTAAAGTTTCATGATAAAATTATCAAATGTTACATCATTTACCAAATTTTATCACATATTACAAAAACATATTTTATTGTTTATTTTATAAAATATTACCAAAGCACTTGGATAAAAATTACTGAGCCATATAAATACTTGGATAAAAATTACTGAGCTTTTGGTGTTACAAGGTTGGTTTGGATAAACAAGGTAAATTTTACTATATCCTGTTCGTTTTAAGTATACCTTTTTTCTCAGTGGATAAATGCAAATTATTAAAACGATAGTATTTTTAAGTCCTGCAAATTATGAACTATTTTTACCTACAATTACATTTCAATTAACTTTTTATTACTATCTGATACATTAATCTTTTTTAACGACAGGTATAATTAAAGGCAGCTTTAAAGAGTAGAATGCTTGACTAAAGAATTTGGGCATAATCTCATATATCAACTGTAATATATAAGCCACCAGATTCCCTTAAGAATTAATTAATGGTATTTTTTAAATATGGTGTAATTCAGTGGAGATGCTTCTTCGTTACATTTGATGAAAGTATAATGCGATGTATAAATACCAAGAGAAGTTGATTGACGGTTCTATCTTTTTTTTATATATATCTTTCTCTCTTTGTTTACAATTTATGCAATTTTTTGTTAAAGTAAATGTTTATGAAATCTGACTTTAATTTCGAAAAGATGTTTTGCATTTTATTCCTTGTCCATTTTCGCAAATATTGCATGATTATTAAAAATAACAATAAGGAAAATTGATTTTGATTTGTTCTTTTAATGAAGCTTGTACTTCAAAATATATTTTGACATTATTAAAGTACATTTTGACACTCGTGGTATATTTTGACATTATTAAAGCGCGTCTGGTTTGTTTGAAGTAGGAAAGGTCGCACTGTCAAGGTAAATGCTCCAGCGATTTCCAATATTGATAGGGTCTTTAAGAGACTTAAATTTGATTTTTCAATAGGCCTGAAACTGACTTTAAAATGACCAAAACGGGACTGAATATTAGCGATTTCGAAACAAACGGGGGAGAAAAACGGTATGGTAACAAGTTCATATTGACCTTTTTTTAGCTCACCACTCACTTTGCCTGTCAAAATATTTCAATGCCCCCCTAAGTAATTTTTTAAAATAAAAGTTGAAAAAAATTAAAACATACTTTTTAAAAATTCTTTAGCATTTTTTATATAATATACTCTTAAACATATCGTTATTTTAATGAAAATTGCTACTGATAAATGCTTATCAACTTTTAATTAATTTATCATTAACTTTTATTTGGAAATTTTTTTTTTTAAATCGCCCTTACGTAAAAAATGCAACCTTTTGATGTATCATTTTTCTATTTTAAACAATCAATTTCTAATTTCTAAATATTATCAATTTAAATATTAAACTACAATTTGTCTTATGGATAAGGGCGAGCTGCGATGACTCAGGGTATTGAACGTTCGCCTTCCAATGAGGTGAACCGGGTTCGAATCCCAGCGATGGTTGGTCAATACGAATTCCTCATCCGGCTTGACATCCGGCCAACAAAAATGTCTTACATGAAGGCAAATTTCTCCCAATACTTTATCCAAGAGTTCCCTTGTCTTATGGATTGGGTTCAAAATTACACGGCTACGGAGTTGAGTATTAGTAGTGGTAAACCCAAAAAGTATTGGGTTGGCTATTCAACGACGGTTATAAAATGAAATAGGCACGGGAAAAATATTGTATATAATTGAATAAAACTGTGATTTTTCAATATTTCTTTGTAGGCATATGTAGTACTTGGTCACTTTTAACTATCAGTTCAGACACATAATTCGTAAGCTAACAGCAGGAAATTTCTACAAGAAAAATAAAAGAGAGCGAGGCATTCTTTAATCACTTTAAAAAATAAAATTTAATTTTTTGGAAGGTAAATGTGTTTAATTAAATCAGAGAATATAACAGATGTTTAGGTGAAATTGTATCGAATGTTGAAAATACAGATTGTATTAAAGATAATAGAAACAATTTTAATTTCATAAGAATGTCACAGGACCCTTTAACATAAAGTGAATAAAACATAAATAATTCTTAAGGGGATATCGCAAAATATTAAGTTACGAATAGCTGAATTAGAAATCTGATTACTTCTGCAATATTTTACACAAAAATTGATCTTAACCCATTTTAGGCCAAGGATTGAAATTTTATGAAATGTGGAAGTATTTTCATTGACATTACATACATTAATTGCAAATTACACTCATTAAGGCTCAGAAAAAGGTTGGTGTATGAAAAATAATACTTCAAGTAAGAAATAAAAAGGTGTGCATAAATACTAATAAAATGCATAATGGTAATGGTACATAAATGGTGAATAAAATAGTAATTTTATTTACAGGACTTGAGCCATTATTCTGTGAAAAAATTTTAAAAAGTCAAAATTATCAATAAACACTTCAAGTTTTTTTTTTTTTTAAATATTATATTTTAAAAATTTCTCATCAGGAAGTGTTTTCTCCTAATGAATTACTAGTATTTTATAGATATCTTCAAATCCCTTAAAAATAGCGGAAAAATTAAATTAGCGAAAAATATACCTCACAGCTTCAAAATTTTCTTTTATTAAAATGGTATATTTACACAGCTATGAATAAAAATGGGTTAATTGCAACATCCTTAAGATTTAGCGTAAAAATATCTTCAAACATCATTTTTAAAAAATTACACTGAAATCTGACATCCATAAAAGTTGGAGTTGTAGGCATTGGGCATTTAAAACTTTTAATCAGTCGTTTCTGTAAAAGACATCTAAGAACAAGACTTTTTAATGTAGTACTTGTCTCAATTACTTTTTTCTAATGATATAAACAACGATGTAAGCGTGAACAAGGCACATTGCTACATTATAATTAGAAAAAGATACTATTCCTTATGAAAGCAAGAAATTATTTCCTTCTAAATGGAGTGCAAAATAACTTCTAAACTGGTTATTTTAAGAACCCATAACTATTGTAACATTATGTTCATGATTAGTAAAAAATAATTTGAACTAGAAAATAAAATAGATTTGAAAAATGGTTCGAAAAAAAAAATTTATTTCTTAGTTTAAATTATTTTTTCTTTAAACAGCAAGCAAAGTGTTGTGTTCGATATAAATGTTTTGTAATCTTTTTCTCAAAAAATTTCTAAATTAATAATTGTTTTAATAACATTTAATGCATGCAGAGTAAAATATGCATTGGTTTTTCTGTACAAAACAAACGAAAAATTTAAGTTAAACGTGCACACGATATTAAAAATAATTTTATTCTGCAAGTTGCAGAGAGCCTATGTTGGGAGCCTAGGTTTTAGTGAGTTTAGCAAAGGATAAATCAACTACTTAAGGGTTAAATTCATGGTTAGCAGCTAGCTAGTGGAGGTTAGAGCAAAAGTTAAATGTGCGAAAACAAAAGTATGAAATGTAGAAATTTTTGCGGTAGTTGTAGTGATTGGAATTAATATGAAGATGTAAAGAAATGGGAAAATGTTTACAATAAACAGAGGTGATAAAATTAGGTATTTAGTTACAAGAACATCTAAAACAGGTCGAGTAAAACTAATTTCCGCATCTAAAGTAAATTGAGTGCTGGGGTCAACCTAGTTGACAACAGAAAGTAACTCTTGCAAATCTTTATCACTGTCTATTAGCACATTGCTGACCGGTCATGAGTTAACTCGTGTTTTCCTGGCCAAGCGTTGGTGACCNGTTAACTCGTGTTTTCGTTAGCAGTGATCTCGTGGTGACTATTTCAAAAAGTGGGCGTAATTTTCCTTACTTTTCAAGTTTCCCTATTTAATTCTCGATCAATTTATTATAACTTTACGAAACCCGATATATTTGTAAAACTTGTGGTGTACCATTACGGGGCCTCCACAATAAACAGAGTTCAGTATTTCTGATGTTAGATATCGGGTTTGGCATCAGGGTATCATCTTCAAGCTGATAAAACTGAAATTCCCATCTGGTGTCAGAAAAATTATACAGGCCTACTTACATAATAGAACTTTTCAAGTAAACTTTAAACGCATGAAGTCAACAAACAGAAAAGTAACAGCAGGAGTTCCCCAAGGAAGCATAATTGGGCTTATATTATTTCCCCACGACTTTCCTGTCGACAAACACGACTTCAATAGCGTCACAGTATTTTTCGCAGATGACACTGGAATCGTAGTAAAGTCGAAAAACCCCATCATTGCCCTACGAAAACTCCAGGAAAAACTGAAGGAAATCGAAACATGGTGTCTAGACTGGAAGTTCAAAGCAAATAGAAAAAAATCAAAACTACTAATGATCCAGCATAAAAGAAAAACCATCCTCCCCAAAAATTAAGAAAATTATTCCCATAGTCAAAAGCGCAAAATATCTTGGTCTAGTCATAAACAGTAAATTTAATTGGAGATATCACGTCAAAATTGTTATCAACAAAGCACAAGCAGCCTACCACAGATTACAAATCCTTCTTCAGAACCCTAAAATGGAACTTAGACTCAAACGTTTACTCAGTATCTCAATGATCCGTCCCATCCTAACTTATGCATCTCCAGCTCGGTGCAACTTCTCCACATCACTCCTTAAAAAACTCAAAATAGGCCAGAATAAAATCCTCAGGAAAATCACAAAAGCAAGATGGTTTATCAGAAATAAAAACATACATCGCGACCTCAACATAGATTTTTTAGATCATCTTATTGCGAAGCTAAATTTCAGATTTTTTGAAAGGACCATAAATTGTGACACCGCAGGATTCAATGAAATTTTTACTTTTGAAAACTTAAGAGGAGACATAAACCTCAGGCGGATGGCAGCTCATTTTTGTAGTGACGTAATTTTAACTAAAATACAAAATATTTAATTTCCTTATACTCCAATTGCATTCCAATTACCAGAAAGAATCACCTTAAAGATCACAATTCAAGACGAATGGGAAAAAGGCCGGTAGCGGCCCCAGGCGCCCAGATATATTTTGATGATGATGGTGTACCATTACACATCTCAATCCCAGTGAGTTCTATTTTCAATTTTAAGACTCTCAAGTTAAATTCATTCAACTTTTCACAGCTTACTTAAATTACAGAAGTTAAATTAAATTACATTAAAATTTATTTTCTGATAATTTAGCCTATTTATGTATAGATATTTATCAACTTATGCACGTTAAATTCTTTCGCAAATTCTATTGTATTTAATGAGCAATATTTCTCTGATAAAATATATTTACTGCATTTTCTCCAAATTGGTTATTTTATCATGTATCAAAGTATGATTTATCTATATTCATCAATTATGTCTTTCATTTTTCAAAAATCAATTATTGTACATATCAAACCATGTTTTATCTTTATTTTTAATTTAAGTCTACAATCAATATTTCTAATGTTATGTATAAACGTCAATTTGTGATATTTAGCTTTTTAATTGTTTTATTATTTCACAAGCAAACGGCTTGATTTTTTTATGGCTACCACAATGTTTGCCAAATCAATGCATTTTACCTTACTGTATGTAATTTAATGATGAATGGGATAGGAGACGCTTCGCGCCCGGGTGCCCAATTTATTAAAATAATGCAAAGCAAAGGTGTACCATCACACGTAGCACGATTGTTATACTTTTTTGTCATACGAAAAAGAAATATTAAGAGTTGAATAATAAATAAAAATTTGTTAAGATTATTTGTATTGTTTTACTTCCACATCAGTTCCTCAGAAAAGTGGCCTGTCAGCAATGTGTTAACACAAACATATCGTCAACTTATTCGTTGCCAATCTTAAATTTTTTGTAACAAATTACTTTTGTTCTCCTTATTCACCTCTGGCGAGATTTGAGAAAAGACGCTTATGTGTGAGCCCCACTTTTATTACAATCCTCATAACCCCATAAAACACGTTATTCTTGCTTTTCTCACATTGTATGCTGGTAGTGTTTTTCAATGAGTGAAATATTTATATAAAATTTCTGCAACCATGAAAAAGTGGTAGCTTACGTTTTATTTCTCAAAGAAATAGTTTACTCTCTTTTTCCACAAATATAAATGATTCAGAAAATATTGATTCAATACTTCATTACTCAATGCAAATATTTATTTTTTTAATTGAAGATGCAGTTATGGAGACAAGTTTGCGCTAACTTTGATTAAATCTTGTTTATACCTTCTTTAAAGTAAGATCTATAAAGGCCAAATTACACTTTTAAAAAAGTATTAAAAAAGTTCCTCCGTTTGCAATGATTTAAAAACTATACAGTTGTTAAATTTAATCACTAAAATAATCACTTCAAAATATAAACATAAATATAATAATTTGCATACCTTATCGAATCTGATAGTCGTGTTTCACTCAAAAATTAATTAATGAAAATATGACTCTTTGGTTAATTTTTTCTATATTTCTAATAGGTTTTTGCTATACTAATTACTTTAAAATAAAACTGTAAAATAATAATGCATTTATTTAGTAAAGTGTAGAAAAAATTCTGGATCAAATTACGATAAAAAGCAATTTGACCAGCATTTCGGGTGCATCATCTGTAAAAGCAATTTTACCGTAAAATCCAGTTCAACCGTAAAATATTACATCGTAATTTTTACAGTAATTAGGGTGATTCATTGATTGTACGTAATTTTCACAATAAAAATTATTGTATATCAGTTTTTTGTTCCGTACACATAAAAATGGACTTACGGTAAAAAGTACAGCCATCTAGAGTGCCCTCTTAAACGTAATTTGATCTTAAATTTTTACAGTGTAGGGAAAATATTAAATGAGACTATTATATTATATTATATTCAGTAATAAGTAAGGGTAGCCACATTGCAGAAATTTTTTTGAAATGGTAGAAAACTCAGGGAGCCGGTACTTTTGACCATAATAATCCGGAATTGTTTTTACCGTTGCGGAATTTTCAGCGTTTTTATCTTTTATCTTTTTTCATTTAAAATTAATACACGCACAATTTTTAAGTTTAATCTTTCAAGGAATTCTTCTTTTTTTTTCAAATAAATTTACTCTTTCTTTCTTTGAAACAAAAAGTTAACAAAAATTTATTTTCGTTTTCCTTACTGGAGGTTTTATTCTTCGACTGTGTACAAGGGGTAACTTATTCCAAAAGCTTCGAATAAGACAATCCTCGAACATACTTGTCGCCGTCAACTCTATTTGGTTTTGTCAGTATTTATGGTCAAGAGAAAGTTATAAAAAGTGTAACATAGTTCCCGCGGATGTTTTCGATGCTGCTAAATCTCTAGATTCCATCTTTCGACGAAACTGCCATCATATTCTTGTCTGTTTGTTTTTACACCCCTCCCCTACTTTCGTCGAATGCTCGGGAGACAAGTCACTGAAAAAGGATAGCGTGAAATGCGAAAAGGAGGGAGAGACGCATAGATTCCGTCATAAATGACAATTTTGGACTGCTAAAAATGACATTTATATGTTATTCTTTGGATCTTTCCAATTACTTTGAGGTGGAAGACTGGCATACTGATAAAAATATTATTATTTTCTTTTCAACTGATACAAGTTTCTCATTTTTTTTAATAATCAGAAGGAAAGATAATTGTTAATTATTTTACTATAATACTTGCACGTCCAATTAATGAAATTACTGCTTTATCTAAGCAACTAAATTTACTATATGGGTGATTTATCAGAAAGTGAGAAAGTTTTTTTCGTATGTGATTGGCTGTATTAATTAAATCAAACACGCTGCTGACTGTCACTATATTTTGGCAGCACACATTATATATCCGATGAAGCAATTAATTTTTATAAGTATGGAGGTAAGGAAATTATTTAAATTATGTTTCTAAGAAGACAGTAGTGAGAAGGACAGAAGTGACAAAATCTTGAGCAATAGTAATTTGCCTGAACCTACACAGAGAATAAAAATGTGGTCAAAATACCGTATTGCATGATAATGACATTATTGATTTAAAAAAAAATGATAACAATAATTTTGTTAATAGAACCAAAATATGCGTCAAAAATTCATTTGCTAATATTTCCGTTCATATGGGAACAGTTTCTCGGAAATTCTGGTTTTCTAAATTACGGGACAAACAGAAACGAACGAGAGAACGAAACGTAAGGGAACGATTTAAAACGAACGGGAGTTTAATTCCTGCCGGCCAAAGAATAAAATGGTGACTGGTGCACGTGAAATCTGTTGGGATCACGAAGTCCTCCAAGTTTCCATAACAAATTTATACCTCTGGGGGTCCTAATCCAGGAGTTTCCTTGTCTTTTGTATTGGGTTCAAAATTACAAAGCTACGGAGTAGAACATCGGCAGTCGTAAACTTAAAATTTGGGTCAGCTGTTTCCCGAAGATTATAAAATATGAAATAAAATGATAATAATAGAGCCGTGGGGGTTAAGGGGATAGAGCACTCGCCTTCCAATGAGGTATACTGATATACTGTAATTTTTATGATAACAATTACAGTAAAATCACTAAATCTCTCTAATTGAAGAAATATTACTGAAAAAAATACAGTACAATATTTATGTTAAATGAATTTCGCGAATGATGCACCAGTATTGCCGGTACTTTATACTTCAATTTATTCCGATTTTTTTTCTGTGTACATTTTAACAAATTTCAACAACATGAATTCAAGATTAAATATAAATGCATTTTTTTAAATCGATTGTTTCTAGCATTAAAAAAATGACTTAATAAAATGATTTAGTCATCTTAATTTTTACTCTTTTTTGTTTTCTAAGTGAATTTTTATTTCTGTCAATTGAAAAAAAGTCAATATTTTAACTCATTTTATTCCGGCTATTTATATTGAAGAGATATAAAAAATACCTCAGTAAGAAAAATAAAAGCATACGTTTATTTGCTTGTGAACTAAATAGTATTTTCTTCTAAAATGAAACTATTCAAAATTTTAAAGAGGGTTTGACATTTAATATCATAGCACGCATCCCTACTTCTCCCTCTTATATATATATATATATANACTAGTATTTAATTCATTTTCCAAGTTTTTTTGTATTGGTTTGAGCATTTTCTGAAACTTCCATATTTAATTTATAATTTTTGCACATTGTAAGGGAATTCAATAATTAATAATTAGAATTAGAAGAAAAATAAAAATAATTCAATTACTTATGTATCTTAACCCTATACACAATTTTTAAAACAAAATTTACATTTTATTTATACAATCAATAAATTATATACACTGTGAAATATATAATACAATAAAAAGTTAATAACTCCTTTAAATAGTTTTTATAGTTATAATAATGATTTTACTGAATCAAAATAAAAACTTTTCTGCATTCAATAATGAAAAAAAAAATTTGAAAATAATTTTAATTGCATAAATAAACAAATCTGTTAAACAATGCAAATAAGTTGAAAATATATATATATATTTTCAACTTATTAACTTTTTCAACACACACACACATATATATATATATATATATTTAAAATTAACGATTTATAATTTCATTTCTTATTAAATAAATTTACAGATCGATTTTGATCACCACTCTATGTAACCAATTTATAAAAGATATACGAGACCTGTGAATCGAGCAGTGAATTTTCTTAATTCTCACAAAGTGAAAGAAATGAGGATTATTTGAATTGTTATTTCGGTACCACTTTGGGAAGAGTTAGGAACTTCTAGGACGGCATCTGTGTCATAAATACCTAAATCATCAATATACACTGTAAAAATTTTTGGATCAAATTATGGTAAAAAGTACCGGCACTCAGGGTGCCAGTACTTTTTACTGTAAAATCCATTTTTACCGGAACAAGTTACTGACCAAAATCTCTTATGTACCGTAATTTTCACAGTAATAATTACTGCAAAATCACTAAAGCACTCTACTTAAATATTATCAAGGAAAAAGTTACTGCGTAATAATTTATGGTAAAATGGATTTTACGGGTGATGCCCCAAAAGTGCCGGTTCTTTACCTTAATTTGATCCGGAATTTTTTACTATGTATTAAGCTGGAGTAGAATGTTCAGTTTTTGCTAGATAAATATTAAAAATAAAATAATTGAGTCAGCTCGCTTAATCTAAAAAACCTGTAATTTTAAATGTTATTAAACATTGGGCATTAACCGGTATAAAATTTACTTGAAGAGTATAAATAGTTTTAACTGCAACCAAACCAAATCCTCCAGCCGTTAGATTAGGAAATGCATCTGATTTATTTAGTTTTGCTTCAAAAAAGTATAAACTATCTATCTAAAAAAAAATCTTCTATGCCAAATGAAACAAATCAGTAAACTAAAAAAAATCTGTAATTGTTTAAAACAAAACATTTTTCATTCGATTCTTTTCTTCACGAGAAAAAGAGAAAACGAGATCAACTGAATTCCAGAAGTATTTTCCGTATTTCATAAAAATAATAAAGTAGCAGAGCAAAGAACTTCATTCTAAAATATGCTCCTCACGGATAAAAAGGCAATTAAAGGTACTAAACTAGAGGATAAAGGCACTAATCGCGAGTTTTCAGTGCTTTTATGGTCAATAAAACCGCATTTAACATCACTCCATGCTTAGAGTTTAGTAGCAACTCATTGGAACGTGTTTACTTAAACAATTTGAGATAGCCTTTCAAACTTTTGAAAAAGTAATTACTACAAGAATACATTTGTCGTTTTCAACCATTTTTTGTTCGCCTTATTGTCGATTTTTTCCCTTCAGTTAATTCTTTAGTAGCTTGAAGTAACATCCAATCAAATTGTAAATCATCGTATTTCAATAGTTATGCAAATATTTACTTTAAAAGCGAAGACATTTTTTTTAGCAAACATAAAATCTCGATTTTTAAAATACGCTTTGGTAATGATTTCGGTAAAATAAACTATGAAAAAGGCTTTTAGGAATAGATAAAAAATTGATAAAAGTGGTAAAATTTGATAATTTTGTCATGATACGAAATATAATACGGATATACAGTAATACGAAAATGGATATATGGTAATACGAAATATAATTCTGAAAACCAGAATATCTGGTAAACCGTTACCATATGAACAAAAAAATTACTAAAGGAATTGCTTGAATACTGTACATTTTAGTTTTTATTATCAGATAAACTAATTAAAGATCATCAAAGTTAAAATACAGCTCTAAACGGTTAAAACGCCTAATATTGGCTAGCTATATAAATATTATTATAGATTTTACTACGTTAACTCATTTTGAACTTGATGATAGTGCTCAAAAACACATTTTTGACCATTGTTTTTAACTGCCATATGAAATTATAATAAGTTTGGAAGTATAAATTATCTGAGTTACAGTTTTTCCATGAAAACTCTAAACAGCTGAAACCGTCATTTGCTCATTATCTCAAATTTTTCTCTTCCAAAAAGTAAATAAATAAATGAATGATATCTAATCCTGAATGTTTTCTTCGATACTAGTAAAAAACAAATTGAATTGATGTCGAATAAAATTGATTTTTTGTGTTTTCGAAAGTTTTTGTGATCTTTATTCCCAATTCGATGATTTTCAATGATTTTTATATGTAATATTTAAGATACAATTTCTCCGAATATGGTAAATTTTACCATAGTTCTGGCTATATTTTTTTTCACAGTGTAGTTATTAAATTGCCAAAAGTGATTTATTTGAAATATAAATAGGATACTAGTTATCATGTTTATGTGACAAATACTATTGGAATAAAACATTTTTAAAACATTTCAAATTTTTAAGTAGTGAAGTTACACTCCCTTATAAATAAATTATATAAAAAAGTTCTTCATAGTAAAATATTAATTAGCGCATCGAGTTTTAATTTTTCTTGCTATTTGGGTAATTAATATAATAATATCGACATGCATACACCTTTTATTTTTAAATGATATTTTTTAATTTTTATTTTTAAAAAATGATGTAATTTTTATCCGCTAATGTACTGAAAAATTAAATTGAACTATTTCGGATAATCACTATTACTTTATTTCAGACCAAAATTAGAATCTTTATGCAACTAAAATTTACATCAGCTAGCATTAAAGTTTTAGCCGAAAGAGTTTTTCCTTGTGGTAACAAAATACATACTTTAATACATGAGTCACTCAGAAGCCAATGCGGTTAAATCCAAAACACAACAATTGAGAAAATTAATGTTTTTTGATACATTAGTTTTTAAAATTCTTGGTTCATTAATTTAATTAGAAAAGTGTATTAAGTCTTTTTTCGAGGTGTAAACTCTGCAAAAAAAACAAGATATGTACAGGATGTGTAAATAAAAACGTAAGTATTTATTGAAATAATGACAGCATCTTAAAAATTTTAGGACTTATACCTTTTGGCAGCTGAAAAAGATAAGAAATTTATGTCTACTAGTATAAACGAACTTTTATTTTTCTCAATCATCACTAGATACAGTGACTAATAGAAAATAAACTGTTGGATTATTTCAAAAATTGTTTTTTACTTCAAAACTAAAGTGGCACTTTTCTTTGTTTTAGGAAATAAAAAAAAATTTAAAAAAAATAAAAAATACCACATTTTAAAAAAATACTACGAAAAATACCATACCCCTTTTTTTGGTGAAAAAATACTACCGTAGTATTAAAAATACTACGTCTGGCAACCCTGAGTTACTATGAATTTCTTGTTTTTCAGTGTTACCAACAAATATCAAAAGAAGAAGAATTTAATTTTTATTTCAAAGTTTATGTAAAAAAATATTGATAAAAGGTGGACTTATTTACAATGGCTTCTGAAAATATTATACAATATATTCAGAAGCTATTAGAAAAAGGGCTGTCTAACCTAGAAAAAAGTAACCAACGAGTAAATCCTTTAATAAGTAAGAAGATTATTATTTATTTCATCAAAATTTCCAAAAATCAGAAAATATCAAAAAATGGACTTAACCGCATTGGCTTCTGAGCGGCTCACATAATCTTCACTTTCAGTAAAAACAATTTAAAAAAGATTTAACCACCATGGCAGATTTAAAAAAAAAAAAAAAAAAAAAATTAAGAAGTCTTGATAGTTAAAAGTGTGAAGTACAAGCAAAACCGAATTTCTTTAAATAATTTATTGCTCTGCACTTCAAGCACCGTTTTATTTTATAACTGATGTTGAACACCCGACCCAATTCAGAGTTTACGACTATCGATGTTCAACTCTATAGCCTTGTCATTTTTAACCCAACCTAAAAGACAAGGGAACTCCTGAATCAAGCATTAGAGCAAGCTAGCCTTCGTGGAGGACTTCAGGATGAAACTTACCCGCATTTGCGTTACTTGTAGAGGAAAACAACGAAAACCTTCCTCGGATAACCCAACGACAAAGGGAAGGAGGATATTTTACGCCATGATTGTGGTCGGTGTGAGACGGGAGCAGAATTTTTGTCAATCTGACACCACTGGGATTCGAATTTGGGTCACCACATCGGAAGACCGATGCTATACCCCCTGAGCCAGCGCGACTGGCATTATAGAAAAAAAGTTGAATGAAGCACTTAGCAAGTATAAGTGTCAACGTATCTTATTTTCACTGTTTTTCATCAAAACGCAAAACAAACGTGGTCAAAATAAATAATTAAATAAGCAAAAACTTTGATCGCTATTGAATTACACACTATCTTAGAAATTGCACACTATCCTAAAAAATTTAATTTAAGAATTATACTTTTAATTTCAAGAATATACATAACATATCAGCACAATAAAAAAAAGCGGTATTAGATGAAACGAAAACAAATAGTCAATAAATATGACTAACTTCATAAAATAGCCTATTCGCACGACAATAAATCTCCTCTTAACATTTTTAGATACTATTTAAACAGCTACTCTTTCATCAGGTAAGTGTTAGTTCCGTTATCAACGTACGGCGCCCGTCTAAATCTGTTATCGCTTTTATTAAGCCATCAAGTTTGTTAGGACTTCTTTGGAAATGATTTTGTTTCATAAAAAGATTCACTAGCTGAATAAAAATAAACACAAATAATAATATCCAATTTCATGCCTGAGTCAACATTTATTAAAACTAAGATGGATTCTTTTGTCTTTTAAAGAAGTGAACAAACTAGACAAACAATGAAGTCGCTGTTTTCTTTTTCATTAAGATCCGGTTTTGTACTAATTAAAACATCTGAAAGAACTCCCTTGAAAGAAAGGATAGTTAAATATACCAAAGAAAAAAATAGCCGTAAGATTTATTTTCTTCAAGTTTGTTTTAATTTACGAATATATTTACTTTTTTTATTAAAAAAAATTGTTATGATCATCATTTTTTTAATCGTGTATTACAATAATCATTGCAACACATTTGCTAGAATTTTTTTATACATAAAAATAATTTTTGGGTATACATAACTTTAGGAAACAACTTTCAATTTGAAGTGCTTTTATAATTAAATGTGGTTACAAAGTTGCATTATTATTTTTTTCTGATGAGTGAATTAATATACTTCCGGTGAAGTAATAAAAACTTATTACAAATATTATATGTAATGCATCACAAAACTCT